>NW_021400306.1:0-3516 GCF_001605985.2 Dendrobium catenatum | reverse complement strand
CACTGCCACGTTGCCTAAGAGTCAAATATCAACATCCCAAGTCCTGGATGAGAAAAGTGGAGGGTTGCGTTATAGGAGCGACCAGCCTAGCGTAAACTTGTCGAACCAATAATGACATAAGAATCCTTTAGAATTGTGTTTAAGCTAGGGCGTCCCTGGAAGCGGACGCGCTGTACCAATATGTGTCTGAACAAAAAAAATATATCAGTATCTAATATGTTGCTCATTTATAAAGGAATCAATAGCTATGGAGCACAGCGCTCCGGTCAGCATATAATTAATAGGCAAAGGGTTTTCACATCAAGCACGGACGGGCAACAAGAACGCTAAGTCCACCTGAACTAAAAGATTTAGAGATTAGGAAACTTGAATAGTAGGTTCCCTACAGGAAAATTAATGGAATTAGATAAATACTATACAAAAATGTTTTGCCGGTCACTTGCCCTAAGGAATTGTTGTTGTCTCCAGGGGGGGAGTGGTGGTTGGGGGGTGCAAATTAAATTAGTTTTCATTTATTAATTAACTTAAAATTTTAAAAGTGCTGACCCTAAAATATTTTTAAACATTAACATAAATTCACATTATATTAAATAAATATTATAAACCATTAATAATAAAAAATGAGAAAGTATGCGGAACTGCAAATCCTGGAATGAGGGTTCGACCCCTCCTTGCCTACGGGGAGTGGGAGCAGCACAGAACTTTTCTCAGTCAAAGGTTCCTTTGGCTTTCTAGCAGAGCTAGCATATGCTTCAATTTACTTGCTTCTTCTTTACCTTTCTTGCTCCTTCAAAGTCGCACCTTCTTTCTTTGCTACGCACCTTTTTCACGGTGCTTCCGAACTGGCTGACGCCGATGCTTCTTTCCCGCTCTTCCCGTTCTTTTGAAGTAGAGATCCCTTCACTACGTGCCTTATCTTTGACGAGCTTGAACGAAGACGCTTCGCGCCTTTCCACAGAATCAATGTAATGTAAGGTTACATATGAAAATAAGATGTTTCAAGCAATGCGCCGAATCTAGTACTCAACTTGCCCGACGAATAGAGAGATAGGCTCGAGCAAAGCGAAGAAGGAGAGAGCAGGATTTTGTATATCTTCACCACTCCTTGTTTATCAAAAAAAGATCCAGTTATGGCCTTATTTGCAGTGTATATGGACATAGTGTTAACTGGAAATTACATTCCTAGTCTAAAAGAATTGTTTGCGAAGTGCGAAGAGAAAATCTGCTTTTTTTTCTATGAAAGGACCTAGGAGACCCAGCTCCAATGCCTGCCTAAAGAGGGGCGGGCTAGCATGCCCCTCATCAGGCCGATCCCTAGCAACTTCAGCGGTTGCAAGAGCAAATGGCCGAATTGCTAAGATGCAAGAAAGCATCCACAGGATTCAATTCTTTCTGCTTGAACTCCTTCAGGGGATGGCCTCATGCCCATTTGAGAAAGAGTCTGTCGCTGCAAGATAGACGTAGCCTTGAGATGATGGGGTTGCCCGATGACGTCCATGCCCATCATCGACGAAAGGCAAGGAAATCATAGTAGGATGTAGAGGTTCCGGCGGTTGTATGATAAAGTCCGCGTGTATTCACGTGACATCTTTTGTTTTGGAAAACTGGATAGCATCCTTTATCATAGAAGGCCAGTACCCAAGTGTCTCAATTGATGGTACAACTGAGGTCCTGACTGATGTGCACCACAAACACCGGAGTGTGCTTCTTAGAAAGCCAGTTTGGATTCTTCTTCGGAGAGACACCTTAATACTTAATAGGATCCCATCGAAGGATCGCCGATAGAAAGATTGACATATACGTATGACGGAGCCCGCCTTTTTTTTTCTCATTAGTTTGAGGCGTTGATCCTGGGGCACTTCCCCAGGTTCAAAACTCAACCCGAACTTCACTTCTTATTATTAACTCATTCTTTGGAGACATCGCGAGTGTCGTCTCTGCCCCGAACAAGAAAACATCCACATGCTCAATAATGAAGATCTTCACAAGCTTACTTGAATCTCTACTGAGAATCCCATCAACCCAAGTCCGGTCTTTTTTTTTAGGTTTTCGTTGGTACCTATGACTCGTGTGCTTGTGCCTCGAGTTGCTATGTAGCACGTGATGCGGTTTCTATTTCCTTAATACTAAATGCCTATCTTTCTAAGATGACATGGATGAGATGCATCGAATACAGAAGAAAAGCTGTTCGAGAATCCCCTGCTTGAGAGGAGACAGGCTCGACTGTAGAGGATATAGAGATAGAAAAAAGCTAGACTGCAACCCGTCTTTTTGATGAAAAAGCATTTTTCCGGATCCGAGAAAAACAAAACTTTCATGCCACCCATGGGAAAAAGTCATAAACCGTCTTTCCCTTAGTGAAGTCACATTTCAATCTGGAAATTGTCAATCAACATGGGGTCAAAGTCATAAAACGTCTTTCCCTTAGTGAAGTCACATTTCAATCTGAAACTTTTTCATCCACCCATGGTCTTTTTGTATAAAACGCATTTCTCTACTTCAATTCCATGATTGTATAATTTCCCGGATTGGAGATCTTTCTTTCCGGATCTAATAGGCTCGACTAAAAGGAGAGGTGCGGAGCAAAGAGATGAGTGTAATACCGCTTGTTCGCACTGAACGAAGATAAAACTTTACTTAACGTGACGTTAGTTTTGGTTCGATCCACTATCATTTTGTAAGCGGATAGTTCACAGTGCTCATTAGAAAAAAAAACCGGAAAAGCCAACTCATCATGATGTTTCCACTCCATTTTCATTACGAAGATGTATCACGTCAGGATCCGTTGCTCAAACCGAATCACGCCAACGTTATGGAAGTTCCTGGATCGTGTGAAATCAGATTAGTACCAAACTCTGATTTCAGAATCCTATTTGGAAAATTGGCTATGGAGATGACGCGCGGTCAGAGATTCTTTCAGACAAAAAGGGGGCCTTCTTTCCAAGCAGGAAAGTCGTTTCGATCCAATCCGTCCGAAAAAGACACTGGATATGTCAGTGACTTTGCACGAAAAAGCGCTCTCCGAGGGCATGGAATGTATCATTTTTTGGTAAGAATCTCGACAGTAATGTCTCTTTTCTATTCTCCGGTCGAAATAAGGGAAAACCCCATTTTTGTTTCGATGGAAACGGAGTTTTGCGAATTCTCCCCGGAACTGGAAGATCATTTCGAGATCTTCGAGCATCTTCGAGGGTTCAATGTGACTATTGTAACTTCGGCCAACACAAAAGATGAGACTTTACCACCGTGGAGCGGCTTTTTGCTAAAAGATGAGGGGGAAACTCAGTAAGATGTCGGATAAGCGAAATCTAAGAGATCACAAACGTAGATTGCTCGCGGCTAAATATGAATTGAGACGAAAGCTTTCTAAAGCCTTTTGTCAAGATCCCGATCTTCCGTATGATATGCGGGACAAACATCGTTCTAAGTTGTCCAAGTTGCCAAGAAATAGTTCCTTTGCACGAGTAAGAAACCGATGTATTTCCACGGGTCGCCCTCGTGGAGTACTTGAGTTCT
>NW_021400305.1:0-370 GCF_001605985.2 Dendrobium catenatum | reverse complement strand
CATCCTAAACTTAAATATTTCATATATACCACTCAAATACAAAAATAACATCATAATTACCTTTCCTTCTCACCCAAACCTCACTCCGTCTGCAAGAAGCCCTCAATCCCGCTAAGATCTGCTCCTTTGGCGAGGTTTTGACGATGAACTCCTCGCCAATGTCCAATTCCCATTTATGGATGAAGAGAGATAAAGCAGGATCCGGTGAAAAAGCTCTTCATCTCGTTCGTATCGTTTCAAAGCTTCCAAATGAAAAGGAAGTCATTCATGGAGCATTAGACAAATGGACTGCTTGGGAGATAGAATTTTCGGTTGTTGCAGCGGCGAAGGCTATGGAAATTCTTTGAAGGAGAAACCAATGGTTAAGAAT
>NW_021400304.1:0-539 GCF_001605985.2 Dendrobium catenatum | reverse complement strand
AGAGGGCTCAAAAACCCTAAAAATACTCAATTCAGCCGCCAAATATCGTACCGTACGATCTCATGATCGTCCAGTACGATGTGCAGAAATTGACCTGTTAGTACTGTACGATCCAGTTAGTACAGTACGATCCAGTTACAGTACGATCCAGTTCGTACAGTACGATCCAAATGAAAAATTTCAGCCGTTTTGATTGCATAATCTCAGGGTAAATTTAGGCAATATTTCAAACATCGTACCGTACGATTATGATCGTACAGTACGATTATACAACTGTTCAAATTCTAATTTTTGTCTAATTTAATGGACGGCGGGCTTTCTAATTATAACAGATCGTATAGTACGATGTGGTGGTCGTACAGTACGATTAGTTATATTCAAAAATAATTTTTTTAGGAAAAATAAATATTTTTCTTTATTTCTGTTACACGAGATCGTACAGTGCATGATCAACGAACTAATATACATCATTATAAGACTTGACTCAATAAATGAAAATTATAGACTCATTTAATACAACCAATTCTATGCAATCTTGA
>NW_021400303.1:0-329 GCF_001605985.2 Dendrobium catenatum | reverse complement strand
GTTAGAGTTTATGATGCTTTTAAATCCTATTTCCTAAAGAGTACTACATAGATACGACAATTTGTCCTCTGCTATGTGGTTCAACTCTCATGGTAAATAGATTTCAAGGCATGCAATAAAGATAAATGACTTAATTAATTATAAAAACATTTATTCACTATCTGAAGTTTCCTCTTATGGTGATTTTTTTAAATCAAATATTAGCTAAGTTTATTCTTAGCTTTATTATTCCATTTGAGAAAACTCATGAGCAGTTCTTATTAAAGATTGATCATCTTAAATTTCATTTGATTCGAAAACTTAGGACAATTCAAGTTTCTTTATTAAGG
>NW_021400302.1:0-486 GCF_001605985.2 Dendrobium catenatum | reverse complement strand
AGGTTCGTCCCACGATGAACGTCTCTGTATTGAGGCTCGCTCCATTGGTCCAGATGAAAAATAAGGTTCGTCCCAGGATGAACGACTCTGTATTGAAGCTTACTCTGTTCATCCAGACAAAAACTATTCGTCCCAGGATAAACTGAACCGACTTAGGTCAGTTGGTTACATCCTAAAAAATTTTGTGAACTGACCTATGTAATAACTGTTTCGTACCGGACGAACTTGGTTCGTACGGGACGATTAGCGTGTACGAAAATAATTCATACCAATATACATATGGTTCGTTTCTGACCATTTAAGTAAAATTATCCAGGATGATCCACGATCATACAGGACGATCCATTGCATATATAATTGAATACTTGTAATTTTTTGGGCAGTTTTTCTTGTATTTTGTATAAATAGTTCAAACTTGACTGCCACCTAATCTTTTTACCATTTGATCTTCATGCCTATTGAAAGAAAAGTCTAAGGAGAGAGTTT
>NW_021400301.1:0-296 GCF_001605985.2 Dendrobium catenatum | reverse complement strand
TTTTGGGGGTTTAATATTTTTGGAAAATACTAGATTATAATTAGATTCATTATCCACTGAGTTTGATTGATTTAGAATTTTCTACAATTAGTTATGAATTTTGGAAATTTGGGTATTTATTGGAATTATTAAATTATTTCAATTAAGAGCCCTTTTAATGATTTGAACCCAAATCAGTCCTAAACTTCTTGAAATCAACTCCAAAGATGAGAAATGATATAAGGAGAGATCATCAAGTGTTTAAATATTTTTTGGGATTTTTAATAATTTTTAATTAATTAAAATTGATTAAACAT
>NW_021400300.1:0-310 GCF_001605985.2 Dendrobium catenatum | reverse complement strand
TCTCTCATCCGATCCCGATCTTTCTCTCCTCCGACCCTCGTCGTGCGAGCGTGGCCGGTCGACGAAGCTCCTTCGACGACTCTCCCTGCATGTAGGATCGGAAGTTACGACATTTTAATCGGACGCAAGAAAGAACCAGGAGCTTGATGGCGTGAAGTTAACTTTCTCCCTTACACGCGTGACTCCCCGGCTCCTTCTTGCTGTCCGACTTCGCTCCCTCCAACTTTCCCTTACTACTGGATAGGAAGTTACATTTTGATCGGAAGCGCAAACGGGAGCTCGCTGCTGTGTAGGTAACTTTCTCCCTACC
>NW_021400299.1:0-510 GCF_001605985.2 Dendrobium catenatum | reverse complement strand
GGCAAATTTGAATGGATTATATTGTACGAAGTAGTTCGTACAATATGAAAAGTAACCAAAATTGCCTAATTTAATTTTGAGGATTAATGAATTAAATCATGATCAAATCTTCATTACTTATCATACTGTACAATTATCATCATATAGGATGATCATCAGAGAGCTTGCTAGATAAACACTGGTTCGTTCTAGATGATTTGTGATTCAATATAACTAATAGTACAATAAGACTGTACATCGTACATGACAATTAGAGATGGGAATTAGAATAATAGGAAAGTACGATCCGAAGATCGTATTATATGATCAGAGTAATTAATTTAAAAATTAGGATTTTATAAAAGCCCACTTTATAAACGTAACATAAGAGACAAGATGTTAGAGGTTAGTAGTTTGAGAGTTTTTTATTTATTTATTTATTATTATTATTATTATTATTATTATTATTATTTTAGAGTGAGCCTTGGAGAGCATACACATCACAATGAAGAGAGAGGAGATGAGGTTGAG
>NW_021400298.1:0-305 GCF_001605985.2 Dendrobium catenatum | reverse complement strand
CATCGCCATTTATTAATTATAAGAATCAAAGAGAAAAAAAAAGCCTATACTAATAAAAGATGCAAGGGATGCCAAAGATAAACAAATGTTAATTTTCATCATTTATTTATAAGAATTAGAGGAATACAATAAAGACTAAATCAATAAAAAAATAAAAATATGTAAGAGAATGACTCTTAGTTTCGTTGTCTTTGGGCTTTGTTTCGTTGTGCCAAGTGCTTGAGGTAAAGTTGGTGTGGGTGAGTCTACTGCCGAGCATTGTAATTGGTTAATGCTCAAGGACATCAATGATTTGTGGTGGAGCT
>NW_021400297.1:0-240 GCF_001605985.2 Dendrobium catenatum | reverse complement strand
AAATATGATTAATATAATTTAATTTATATTTTTAATAAATTAGCCTCCTTAAATCCTGAATTATTTGCCAAATTGTTTCACGAGATTTATAAAGATTTAACATTTTTTTGTCAAATAAATTTTGGGGATTTAACATAAGGAGGATTTAGTAAATTCGAATTTATAGGCCTTTCTAAATCCTTTTGAGTTAAATCCTTCTTCAATCCAAACAGCTCCTAAAAGTACAAAATCCCTTTCTTT
>NW_021400296.1:0-511 GCF_001605985.2 Dendrobium catenatum | reverse complement strand
CCATATCTACTTAGGAAATTCTTATTTTTGGATATCGTCCTGGTGGATTTGCCTGGACTATAAAATATCGGCTAATACGATCCAGGACAATTTTTCCAAAATTTTTTTGGCAATTTTGGATAGCAATTAATGGTGATTTCATCCGAGCCGATCGAAAGATTGTCCAGCTTCATTTCAAGGCGATATTCAAGACAATTTTTCTCATATTTGAACTAATCGGCCAGGACGATAATGTCGACAACTTGCATTAATGAGCTCGTTTTTAGCTCTTATGTTTAAGCTATGACAAGGAACTTTATAAGTGTCTTTGGCAGCCATTGTAGCTTCGTTCTTGTGGGGGAAACTTGAAGAGAGAGCTTGAAAGGGAGAGAGGAAAGGGTGGAGCTTAATAGGGAGAAGATCCTGTGAGGGGGGGAACTCAAGGGAGTGTGGAGGGCATTCCACACGGTTGCTCCGACGAACTCGCACCTTAGAACCATCGGATTCAAGGCTTATCTCGAGGTAAGTTCAC
>NW_021400295.1:0-411 GCF_001605985.2 Dendrobium catenatum | reverse complement strand
GTAAATTCTTCTCTTTTTGGACAGAAGTGAGAAGTCCATTTTCAAAAAATGAATGGTTTACCAAAAATAAACCCGGCGCCCTTATTCCATACCATCTCAAAATCTTCACGGCAAGAGAATTTGAACAAGAAAAAATATCGCTCAGAGAAATAAGCTTGATATTACCTTTTGGTTCCCAAAGCCTCTTAACTGCATTAAGAAGAGATTCGTAAAAAGGATGTTTACACAAGGAGTATCCAACCAGAGCAAGGTTCCATTCTTCAACTGCATCTGCAATGTCCAAAGTAGGGAAGTCGATAATCTCTTCAGGAGCAGTAAGAGTGGAGACGGTGAACTCTCCAGATGCAGGCGAGATGGAAAAAACATGATTCCACGGCAAGGCGGAAGAAGCTCCGGAGGTAGCTGGAGGAG
>NW_021400294.1:0-233 GCF_001605985.2 Dendrobium catenatum | reverse complement strand
AAAGCAACAAAGTAGCAAAGGAGAAACAAAGTGAGAAAAACATTCATATACACATACATACCTACATATTTGGAGAGATATGACACGTTCTTCATACTATTTTACAATATTGATATTCATTCTCTCTGCTGTCACACACCTTCCAAATCTAGTTTGGTGCAGCAGGGGTGGCTTTTCCGTAGAGCTAATCCATCGCGACTCCCCCAAGTCGCCGCTACATGACCCAAATTCTA
>NW_021400293.1:0-548 GCF_001605985.2 Dendrobium catenatum | reverse complement strand
CTATTATCCCAGCTGATCAGTTCAAATCAGAGGAAAATCATCCAGAGCATCGCCCTGAATTTGAGCTGGCCGGTATTTATCATCCAAAAGTAACTAAGGTTTTTGAATAGATAGTCCTGGCCGATCCTGAGATCGTCCTTGACGATATGATCGTATCAATCATCCTTAATTACTCCCTTGATTTCCTAATCAAGTAAGGCAAAATTTGTTAATATCATCCAGGCCGATCAAAAATTGTCCTGGACGATTATTAAAAATATAGAATACCTTAATTGTCTATGGCGGCAACTTCTTTTTGTTTTGAGCTTATCGTACTGGCCGATACACGTATCATCCAAGATGATCTGTTAATGATGGCTGCCTTAATTAAGAATTATTATTTAGATTTTCTATTTTAAGCCCGATCGTCCAGGATGTTGTAAATATCGTCCTGGCCGATATGAGTAAAAACAAAAATTCTAAGTCTCTCAAGTGGGTGTGTGTAGGGTTACTTAGCATCAATCTTTTTTATCATTACAAATATACTCAAGAAGAGAAAAAACAAAGTA
>NW_021400292.1:0-312 GCF_001605985.2 Dendrobium catenatum | reverse complement strand
TCACCATCTATTTGATTTAATGATAATGATCTTAAAAATAGTTGTTAGGAGTGTATTAATGTGGATTTGAACTCATATTAAAAATTAGCTTGATGGTTTAGCAATGTAGAATCTAAGCTCTTTTTTTCAAAAAAAAAAAGAAAAAAAAAACTCATTTAAATAATAATTTTGAAAGGCATCTATACAATTTAATTCATGGTATAAATAAAACTATAAATCATATTGATTTTCTTTTTAATTACCTTTTTTAAATTAAAATTTGTAGATAACTTTATTTTTATCCTAAATGTATTTACATGATTTTATAAAAAT
>NW_021400291.1:0-255 GCF_001605985.2 Dendrobium catenatum | reverse complement strand
TTTATTTGGATGAGAAACGATATAATGTGTAGGTTTTTACTCTTTCTATCAGCAAATCATTTGATCACTTCTCTAAGATCGCAAACCAAATTATTTTATAGAGGAACTGAATCTAATCACATATTGTGTTATTCAAGTTCTTTTATCTATTTTCCTTTAAAATTAGAGTCATTTTTTTTATCAAATTTATGATGGAATCGAGCTTCGATCAACCTAAGTAATTATATGTTTAATATTAATGATTTAAATATACAT
>NW_021400290.1:0-502 GCF_001605985.2 Dendrobium catenatum | reverse complement strand
TGCAGTTGTTTTTGCTTTGAAGATTTGGCGTCATTATCTGTATGGCGTCAGATGTGAGATTTTCAAAGATCACAAGAGTTTGAAGTACATATTTACTCAGAAGGATCTGAATTTGAGGCAAAGAAGGTGGCTTGAGTTGATCAAGGACTACGATCTGACTATTCAGTATCAGCCTGGTAAGACTAATGTGGTAGCCGATGCTTTGAGTAGGAAATCTTCCGGATTATCAGGTATTCAGCTCACTTCTGATGATTTCCTGATTTGAGATATGGAACGGTTGCAGTTGGAGGTGATTTCCTCCAGTGATTTGGATTCTATAATTTTGACTCAGTTGAGCATTCAATCTTCTTTAGAAGAAAGGATTCAGGAAGCCCAGAAGTTAGATTCTGATTATTCGACGTTGATTGCTCAGATTGGATCTGGTGAGAATCCTGAACTCTAAATTTCTGATTCTGGTACCATTTTTTGCAAGAACAGGTTGTGGATTCCTGTGTTTGGAGAT
>NW_021400289.1:0-296 GCF_001605985.2 Dendrobium catenatum | reverse complement strand
AATGTTAATAGAAATAAAATTTGTATAATCCTAAAAATCCACTCACCACATTCAATGAATTAGGCGGTCAATTTGAGTATTAGACTAACTGATTAGATCTGATATATCATGCAAAAATTATGTTGATCGAGCACGAATCTCGAGGCAAAATCAAGCTGGAAATTTCAAAAATTAAATTCAGCATCACCTGAACTCCGATTTCAGCAAACTTAAAGTCAAACTGAGCGTCTCGGAAATATGAACTCAATGACACCAAATTCAACTCAATCCGAGCCCAAATGAGTCCAAACCAAGCA
>NW_021400288.1:0-561 GCF_001605985.2 Dendrobium catenatum | reverse complement strand
TTCTTCATCCTCTGAGTACGGTGGATCAGCTTGCTGATCTCTTCACAAAGCCATTGTCGACCAAGAGATTTCAACTCTTACGCTCCAAATTGACTGTTTTGCCTTCACCATCAATTTGCGGGGAAGTATTAACGACTACTGCGGTAACAGAGAAGTCAGCCGATTCATCATCACCAACGGCATTGGCAGACAAATGCATTTCCACTACTCACGTAACTGTCTCCGACAAAAGGCCACTTGGCTTAATCAAAGCCACAGCCTAATTACAAATTGATCTGAACCATCCACATTTCTCTATTCGATTCTATATATAGAGATGTAAACAGTTGAGTTAAACTAAGAAGGAATTACTGTTCCATTCCACTGTTCATCTTCTTTGTTATGCTTTTACTGTAGTTTACTTGCAGGTTTAGTAAAGCAAGTGCAGGTCTTTATGGTATCAGAGCCGGACTGAGAAAAGCTTCTCTATCGCTGCAAATGGAGCAATCTGCATCTTCGCATACCGAAAATCCATCAAGCAAAAACTCCTCAGATTCTCCGAACATTACATCCTCTCTGAAA
>NW_021400287.1:0-560 GCF_001605985.2 Dendrobium catenatum | reverse complement strand
TAAGTTGATATTTTTATTAGAAGATTGGGGCTTACATTCCAACAACGCTTGTTGGAGGAATTGCCCGAAGAATGAGGGCTTATAGGGTGATTTGGAATCAACCCGTGCCTGAGACCCTAAGACTAAGGTGAGGACTACTGATAGGTAGTGCCTCGAACCTAGATCTAACGAGTGAAAAGAGGGACTTACAAGCTACACCTCACAAGAGGCATAACTCGCCCGACCTCTGGATTTATTGTCCCGCCTGGAAGAAACTACCAGCTAAACTCCCCCTAATCGCTTTTAAAACCATGTTATTCGGTTTCAATGCAAATGTAGATTGGTAGGGTTATTTTTATTTAGAAGGTAGGGCTTATAACTTGGCTTTGAGGCCAAGATGCCTATGTATGCGGGTATGCAAATACTGACTCATAAAGAAAAAAGACTTTTATTATCTAATCCTTAAGTGAGGGCTTTCTATATGCAACACATTTAGGCTATGCATGATTGTTTTAATATTTAGAAAACTTAGCTCCTTGAAGTGAGCCATGCAAGACTTTCTTACTTATTAGAAAATCGTG
>NW_021400286.1:0-263 GCF_001605985.2 Dendrobium catenatum | reverse complement strand
AGGTGTCGTAAGTAATTCCCCGTCTCTTTCTTACGAGTATGTTAAGCATTATCCACCAAAGGGGAAGCGTCCCCGCCGCCAAAAGTTTCAGGAAAAACAGCTTTCCATTTCTCAGCCAAATCACCTTCCCGTGGAACATAATCGACAGATTTATTCGTCACCTCTTTAGACCACCTCTCCCTTCGAATCCCAGGCATCTTTTGAAGTGAGCCAAGATGACCCAATGCAGAGGAATGCAATTCTTTAGAACTCCTTGTATTTTT
>NW_021400285.1:0-300 GCF_001605985.2 Dendrobium catenatum | reverse complement strand
AACAAACGTTAGTCTAGAAAGGTTGTCCGCGAGGACAATGTTTTTGCCTTCAATATGTTCAATGCGGATTGATATTCCGAGACCGTTGATGTAGTCTGTAAATGATAACCAGCATACTCGGGATGGTTTATGGGCTGCTGATTTGTTATAGAAGGCAATAATAGCTTGGCAATCAGTCCTGAGAGTTATTTCTGCCTTATCTAGATAGTGAATTTTTAAGGCTTCGAGTGTTTCCATGCGGGCATGAATTTCTGCGTCAATTATGGATTTGAGAGTGGCAAACTTTCCACTGGCATATGC
>NW_021400284.1:0-808 GCF_001605985.2 Dendrobium catenatum | reverse complement strand
TATAAAGATTGTAGTTGATGTCATGCTCTTGAACCATAATGTTGCTGGTAACATCTCCTCCAATCCTTCCAATTAGTATATACTTAGAGATATTAAGTATTGTCTTTCTCTTGTTAGTGTAATATTTCTCATATCTTGAGGGAGGAGAATGTTGTTGTCAATTTCTTGGCAAAATTGGGTTGTAAATTAACTGATTTTACTGAATACTATGAGCATACTCTCCTTAAAGAGATTAAAGGATTGGCTAGATAAGATCGCTTGGGTCTCCCCTACATTCACTTTAAATAGTTATTTTGGGTTTTGGTTATATTCTTGATTTTTTTATTGGTTTGTGAGTTTTGGTTTTATGATGTTCTTTTATCTCTCTTTTAGGTTCTTGGTTTATTTTAGTTCCGCGATGTTTGCTCATATCATTTGGATCTCTACTATTTGGATTGTTGCCTTATCCTCTTTTTTGCTGGTTGAATTTTACTGTTGTGGCTGGAGGAGGAATAAAAATTATTGGAAATATTATATTATTGATTCAACCCCTTTTTGCTGATCTCTTATCCTTGGTTATAGTGTTTTGAGGGTTGTGGATTTTATTTCTTCTTACCTATTACTCGTGAGGTATTATTATTGTACCACCTATTTTAGGCTTAGCTGCTGCACTTATGTTTTGAAAAAAAATTGGGTTTTTATCTCTGACTATTGGGTTAAAATTATCTATTTAGGTAGATTTTTGGGTGTTAAGTATCATGCATTCACCAATTTTCTAATCTATTTGTATGTTATTTTCCTGTGTAGCTTTTGGCTATCAGGTCAAGGG
>NW_021400283.1:0-247 GCF_001605985.2 Dendrobium catenatum | reverse complement strand
GGGATCTTGATCGGGTCCATCATCCATTCTCCCACCATCCGCTTTAAATGTGAGATGGTGCAATTTCTATTTTAAATATCAAATCTGCCCAAATTTCCAAAGTTCCAAATACTTCCAATCTCAAACCCATGCTGCTGCTATATGCTAGATATCACGTGTTCTCTACGTATCTGATTGACGACTAGCCTTAATAGAAAGTTCTCTTTCGTTATCGAGAGGGGTAATTAATTATAGGGGCTTGCGCCTA
>NW_021400282.1:0-252 GCF_001605985.2 Dendrobium catenatum | reverse complement strand
GACTGCTTCAACCCCGAAAGCTAAAGCATATGGGGTAGACTGAGTAGGAGTACGGTAGGTAGTCCTATATGCCCATAATGCTTCACGTAATCTATCATGCCATTCTCTCTTGTTTGCAACAAGGATTTTTCTTATTAGTTGCTGTGGGCCTCCGAAGGAGCACCGCTCGCGGGGGTTCGAATGTAGAGGGTACGGCCACACTATCCCGTAGGACAGAACGATCGTAGGCCTCTACGCTCGACACGAACGGGT
>NW_021400281.1:0-749 GCF_001605985.2 Dendrobium catenatum | reverse complement strand
AGGCACACACTAAACATTATGTCCGGTCTACTAGCACTCAGGTAAAGAAGGGATTCAATCATTCCTCTATATTTTTTCTGATTTACTGATTTTCTACTAGGATCTTTATCTAATTGGATTGTCGAACTCATTGCGGTATTCATGGGTTTTGCACTATCCATTTCATATTTCTTTAAAATATCCTTAATATACTTTGATTGGCTAAGAAAAGTTCCATTATCTATTTGTTTTACACAAAAGCCAAAAAAGTAATTAAGTTCTCCCATGATGCTCATTTCAAACTCATTACTCATTGTTTTTGAAAATTCAGCGAATAATATTTTATCTGAAGAACCAAATAAAATGTCATCCACGTATATCTGAACAATGAGAATTTCTTCTTTGACCTTTTGTAAAAAGAGTGTAGTATCTACACTACCCTTTTTAAATCCTCTATCCAAAAGAAATGAGCTAAGTCTTTCGTACCAAACTCTAGGTGCTTGCTTTAGTCCATACACAGCCTTCTTTAATTTAAATACATGGTTTGGAAACTGTGAACTTTCAAATCCGGGGGGTTGCTCAACATAGACATCTTCCTTAATTACCCTATTCAGAAATGTACTCTTTACATCCATTTGATATAATTTAAAGTTCTTGAAGCAAGCAAATGCTAAGAGCACTCTTATGACTTCTAGTCTAGCAACCGGGGCAAGGGTTTCTTCAAAGTCTATTTCCTCAATTTGGTTGTACCCCTTAGCTACTAGTCTTGC
>NW_021400280.1:0-274 GCF_001605985.2 Dendrobium catenatum | reverse complement strand
GCATTGCAATGACGGCATACAATTTCTGCGATATCTACTTTAAAGTATAACATGCATCCATTCATACAATAATCTATCTTTATGTATGTCAAACTAAGTTTGGAAACTAACTTCTTTGTCCGATATAGATCTGTAGGAATTAAATTATATGACGGATTGGTTTTCTTAAGCAGCCCAATGAATTGATTAAAACATTCACAAGCAACGTTATATTCAGCCTTGATGCTTAACATCTTCACATCAACAGATAATTCTGAGTGAGTCGTGCACCCTT
>NW_021400279.1:0-284 GCF_001605985.2 Dendrobium catenatum | reverse complement strand
CAGAAGAGAACTTTCGATTAAGGCTAGTCGTTAAGGAGGTCGTATAGGTTATGAACATATCGTATAATAGCAATAATTTTAGGGTTTAAATTTGATCTTATTGATTTTGATTTTGAAATTTGGAATTTAGAAATTATCACCATAAACTTAAAACTTGTGGTGGGGGGAATGAAGACGAGCCCGATCAAGATCCCATGGTTCCGTCGTCCCGTCTTGTCATGATCCCTAGTCTACTTAGTCAGAGGAAGTAGTCGACCCAACCTGACAGAAGGCACCTTATCGGC
>NW_021400278.1:0-205 GCF_001605985.2 Dendrobium catenatum | reverse complement strand
TTCTAATCAAATAAACATCATTCTAAAATAAGAGCAGTGAGCTCTCAAAAGAGATTATGATTTTGTTTGAGAGCATTTTTTTAATTACTTTTTAATACATAAATTTAGTTTAAAAATTAAAATTTTGATATTAAAATTATGTTTTAAAAACAATAAAAAAGTCGTCCCAAATAAAGTCTATATGAGAAGTGATTAAAAGTTGTTT
>NW_021400277.1:0-265 GCF_001605985.2 Dendrobium catenatum | reverse complement strand
GACACTTAGCTCGATCAGGGGCTTTAAAATCTGATCTAGAAGATAACTAAAAGCAGTGGATAGTAGACATTGCATGAAGATGTGACAATCATGACTTTTCAATCAGAATAATCTCTCTGATCTTATGTCAACACACCTGCTTAGATTGGAAGAATATCCATCAGGTACTAGTATAGTCTTCACCCATTCACAAATTTCTCGTTTTTACTCTAAAGTTAATGTGAATGGAACTTTTGGTTTGAGAAATTTTCCCGCTCCACCATCC
>NW_021400276.1:0-312 GCF_001605985.2 Dendrobium catenatum | reverse complement strand
GGCACTCTTCGTCCCATTTGAATCGGACATCTTTCTTTATCAGCTTTGAAAATGGCTGGCACCTACCCGATAGATTCGATATGAATCTCCGAATGAAAGCCAGTTGTCCTTGTAAAGAACGGAGTTGACGAAGGTTCTTTGGAGGTGGCATCTCCATGATTGTTTTGATCTTGTTGGGGTCGATTTCAATGCCTCGATGTTGAACAATGTATCCTAGAAATTTTCCTGAGGATACCCCAAATGCACACTTGAGAGGGTTCATCTTCAGATCATACTTCCTGATCCTCTCGAACACAATTCTCAAATCATCGA
>NW_021400275.1:0-927 GCF_001605985.2 Dendrobium catenatum | reverse complement strand
GCACGATCCTCAGAATCAACACTTCTATATGCTCAAATGACTACTACGATACATAAAAGGTACCCTGGATTTCGGCATACCCATTACCAAATCTAATCTCCTTCTTACTTCATTTTCAGACGCCGATTGGGCCGGAGATCCGGACTCCCGAAAATCAACCTCAGGATACTGTTCGTTTCTTGGAGACACGATCATAGCCTGGACAGTCAAAAAGCAAACCACCGTAGCCCGATCTTCCACCGAATCTGAATATCACGCATTGGCTGCACTTACCACGGACGTCATATGGATCCATCGCCTTCTCTCCGATTTTGGTTTCTCACAGCAGATTCCAACCGACATGTTCTGCGACAACACATCTGCTATAGCACTAGCCAACAATCCTATCTTTCATGCCCGCACCAAGCATATCAAAATTGATCAGAAGTTTCTCCGAGACCACATACAGCAAAATAATATTCGTCTACTTCCGATTAGTACCATTGATCAAACTGCAGATATTCTCACAAAAGCCTTGTCTACAGCTCGATTTCTCAAACTCAGAAACAAACTGACGGTCTTTCAAGATCCATCAGTTTGCCCGGGGATATTAGAACAAGACATTAAATAGATTTATTACTGAGCTGATGTGGCTGTACACTATTGGCTAGTTACTTTATTTTGTGTTATCCAAACTCTATATATATCCGCTGTAATATTGTAGTAAGGGCATGAAATAAAACTATTCTTTTCTGTTCTTTATTTGCCTCGTCTTCTTGCTCTGGACCGAAGATCCAGTTTCTTCACTAATATTATTCAAATGATTGGAGAAGTTCAAAACACACACCACCACCTTTTGACACCCCCATAAGCTATGAATGAAAAATGTCAAAAAACTATGGCTTAAAAGAAATTAAAAAAACAAAAACAAAAAAGTTGGCAAACAAC
>NW_021400274.1:0-1186 GCF_001605985.2 Dendrobium catenatum | reverse complement strand
CCACTCCCCGAAGGCGCCCTCCGAGTATTGCACTACCAACGAGACTCTCCTTTAGCCCCCACAACTAGACGGAGAAGCCCTCACAAAAACAGCTCCTTTTTACCACACCCAGTAAGGCAGAGAACCCAACTCCTTTTGCTTTCTCTTGAAGTAGGTAGAGAACCATGATCACTTGCTGAAACTTACCTCTCCCAAATCTTCCAACGATAAGAGACTCTAGGGAAGAAGAAGTGGAACAATGCTTGGAGCAATACGTGTGAATCCCCTCACAAGCTCCCCCTCATAAGATCCTCTCTCTCTCTCTCTCTCCCTCTCTCTCTCTTCTTTAGGTTTTCTCAAGTCAAGATAGTAGCCAAGGATGTTCAAAAATATTGAACAAGGGCTCTTAATAGAAGAGCTTCAAAGGGGCTCATTAATTGCAAGTTGCCGACTTTATCGTCCAGGACGATATGGAAATCGTCCTGGCCGATCAGTACAAATCTCATAAGATCGGCCAGAGCATCGCCCTGAATGTAAACTAGATGATTAAAAAATTGCTTGATCGTCCCGTACGATCTCACGATCATCCTGGCCGATCAGTTCAAATCAGAGGAAAATCGTCCAGAGCATCGCCCTGAATTTGATCTGGCCGATATTTATCATCCAGAAGCAACTAAGGATTTTTGAATAGATCGTCATGGCTGATACTGCGATTGTCTAGGATGATGTGATCATATCAATTATCCTTAATTACTTTCTTGATTACTTTATCAATTTAGGAATAATTATGTGATATTGTCGAGGCCGATATCATGATCGTTCTGGCCAATTTCCAAAAATACGGAATACATAAATTGATCATGGCATCAAATTCTTTCTGTATTGAGCATATCGTCTTGGCCGATACAGGTATCATCCAAGCCGATTGGTTAATTATGGCTACCTTAACTAAGAAATCATGATTAGATCTTCTATTTTGAACTCGATTGTCCATGACGATATAAATATCATCCTGGACGATGTGAGTAAAAACACAAGTTCTAAATCTCTCAAGTGTGTGTGTGTGTGTAGGGTTACTCAACATCAGTCACTTCAAATAATAACAATTGACTCAAGAAAGAAAAAAGAAAATTACAGACTGACTCAATCCAAATATACCCAGTCTTGAGTTGATTCTGATTTCCGTCCGATCTTTGAGTCCTGAAAA
>NW_021400273.1:0-224 GCF_001605985.2 Dendrobium catenatum | reverse complement strand
ATAGCAAACACAGGCTCTTCCTCACACTCAAACTCTTCTCCAAAAGAAGGATCATCATCATTATCAGAAATGAATAAAACAGAAGAAGAACGAGTGCTAGAAAAAGTAGAACTAGAAGGAGCAAGACACCAAAAGTAGCCAGAATCGTTTTCTTCCATTAATTCATCATCAGTTGAAGGGAGAACAAAATCCTTCAGCGTAAGTGCTGGAAGAGATCCTGTCTT
>NW_021400272.1:440-865 GCF_001605985.2 Dendrobium catenatum | reverse complement strand
CGCATGTCTACATTTTTACAGTCACTTGATTATCGCAAGTGGATTTTAGTTCAAGAAGGATATACAAAACCAACTAGACTAGTTGATGGAATTAGAGTTGAAACACATTTTACGGACTGGACAGTAGAAGAACGTGACTTAGCACAACTTAATGCCAAATGTTTAAATAGTTTCTTTTGTGTTTTAAAATCTAAAGACTACATGCGGGTTTGTACTTGCAAAAGTGAAAAGGACATATGGGATAGACTTTTTATTACATATGAGGGGACTAATAAGGTTAAACAATCTAAACTTAATATCTTGTTGCATGATTATGAACTATTTTGAATGAAACCAAATGAATCAATCACTGACATGTATACACAGTTCACTCAAATAGTCACCTCATTGCATGCTTTAGGTAGGGAACTAATGAATGCTGAGAA
>NW_021400272.1:0-402 GCF_001605985.2 Dendrobium catenatum | reverse complement strand
ACTTAATATCTTGTTGCATGATTATGAACTGTTTTGAATGAAACCAAATGAATCAATTTCTGAAATGTACACAAGATTCACACAAATTGTCACCTCTTTGTATGCTTTAGGTAGGGAGTTAACTAATGCCGAAATGATTAATAAAATTTTGAATTGCTTGCCTACTGCTTATGATGCTAAAATTACTGTAATTATAGAGTCTAAAGATTTAAACATATATTCCATTGACAATCTTCTTGGTTCGCTAATTGCTTACGAGCAAGGAGTTAGGCAAAGAAAGATTGATGCATGTGAACCTCGAAGGGAGAAGAACATTGCATTAAATGTGGAAGAGTCTTAAAGTGAGAATTCACAACCTGAGGATAAAGATGACATTGCTTTAATGACAAGACAATTCAGAAA
>NW_021400271.1:0-940 GCF_001605985.2 Dendrobium catenatum | reverse complement strand
AGACCCCTATAGTGATTTGAAGGTGACTTAGAGCTCATATTGGGTGGTTTGGTTAACCATCTTATAGTTCTCCGTTTGAGCTCAAATTTGGTGGGTTTAGTCCTTAGGGTCAGGTGATCCTATGGTCCAAATTTCATCAAATTTGGAGTTCATTTTGTTCCCCAAGTTGGAGCCTCAAACATCCTTCTTAGAAATGGCCTGTTAACCCTAATTAATGATAATGAACAATTTTTTTTAACTTGTAAAATCCATCAAAGTGTCCTTAATTGTCCCTGATAAATCCCCTAATCAATAAGAATTGAAACTAACTTAAATTGATCTCTAGATTTGCCTTAGCTTGACCCTTAGGTAATTAGGGTTTAATCAATTTTAATTAATCTTAAAAAATCTTAAAAATCCCAAAAGGGTTTTAAACACTTGTTGATCTGTCCTTAGGTCATTTATGACCTTTGGAATTGATCCCAAGGAGTTTAGGGCTCATTTGGGTTCAAATCCTTAAGCAGCTCCCTTAGTTGAGATAGTTTGATAATCCCTACGAACATGTAAAATTTCTAAAATTCACTGTTAATTATAGAAAATTTTGACTAATCAAACTTAATGGCTAATGACTCCAATTAGAATTTACTATTCCCTAAAAATATTAAACTTCCATAATTTGGTCAGAGTCAATAACTCAACATCTTAGGTGACTTTAGGTCAAATTGGGACAGAACTTCTAAAAATCATAACTTTGGATAGAAAACTCCAAATTGAATGTACCACCTGTTAAACAACTCATAATTAGGTCTAGTATTTATTAAAAATCTGAGATCCTTAAGATTAGCTCTAATTTTGAAAGTCAAATTTTGACCCCTTTGTTAACATATCCGGATAATCCTTTAAAATCTGTTAACTTCTCCAACTTCTAAAACTCTTTTAATAGGGTATTAAAATTCTCAAC
>NW_021400270.1:0-319 GCF_001605985.2 Dendrobium catenatum | reverse complement strand
GAGAGAGCAAGAGAGAGAGAGAGAGAGATAGAGAGCGAGTGAGAGAGAGAGAATGAGAGCAAGAGAGAACAAGGGAGAGAGAGAGGGCTAGAGAGAGGGTGAGAGAGAGAGGGCAAGAAGAGAGATAGATAGAGAGAGAGAGAGAGAGAAAGAGAAAGAGAGGGAGTGGGAGAGAGAGAGAGCGAGAGCAAGAGAGAACAAGAGAGAGAGGGTGAGAGAGAGAGAGGGAGAGAGAGTGAGTGAGCGAGAGAGAGAGGGAGAGAGAGAAAGAGTGAGAGAGGGAGGGAGAGAGATAGAGAGAGAAAGAGAGAGAGAGAGC
>NW_021400269.1:0-348 GCF_001605985.2 Dendrobium catenatum | reverse complement strand
TTTTAGGCAAATGACAGATGATCAGCAGAAGAAAATGAAGTTCATCAAGAATTTAGGCTTCGTTGGGACGGCTTTTTTACTACTCTTAAAGTAGCTTTTTAGTAAAAAAATTAAACTGCTTCAAGAAGCAATAAGAAAGCTGTCCCAAACAAAGCCGAAGTCTTATTTGACTTGAAGTGAAGGGAATGAAATGATTTTTTTTTTTAAAGGCTTAAATCAATGGTTTTTGGATTATAATCAACTAAAAAATTGTTTGGATTTCGTTTCCTTTCCTTCATTTTCCTTCAATTCAAATAGAGCGTAAATAATGCCATGAAGTAAAAGACTGGGATTAATCCATGATTACCC
>NW_021400268.1:0-329 GCF_001605985.2 Dendrobium catenatum | reverse complement strand
TCAATTATGCCTAAATTTATCTGGTATCTTTGGAAAGAATTAATTGTTGATTGATACGATCATATCATCCGGGATGATCTCCTGATCGGCCAGAATGATGACCTGGACAATCTACATCGGACAGCTTAAATTTAGGGCGATGATCAGGACGATTGAAATCAATTTTAAACTAATAAGCCTGGACAATCGTGATATCGGCCAGGATGATGTAACCAATTTTCTTCTAAATCGTCCCAAGTGATCCCAGGCTGATGAGCTGAATTTGTACTAATCGGCCAGGACGATAATGTCGGCAACTTGCATTAATGAGCTCGTTTTGAGAGCTTTAA
>NW_021400267.1:0-457 GCF_001605985.2 Dendrobium catenatum | reverse complement strand
TTATTAGATTTAAACGAGAATTTGACTTTTAATAGGTTACAATGGAGAAAAAGGATTCATGTAGCCGACCCCACATAGTGGGATAAAGGCTTGATGTTGTTGTTGTTGTTGTTGTTGTTGTCATTTGATCCTCCAATAACATCAATCCGAATTTCGAACACAGCAGTATTTACTGTTAATTGCTGGCTATGAAGTGATAAAACTTTTATTTGATTTATTGGATCTAAATTATAGGGTGAAAGATAATTATCCATTAAAGAAATTAATCAAGTGAAATGTCAGAGTAACAGAGAAGTTAATTCTTCCATGAGCAAGGGCCCAATCAGTTTTACTTTTGAGGGTGGACAAAATTGTGACAGACGCTCAAAAAAGCGCATGTGATAGGGGTTGTTAGTGGGTCGCAAGAGAGGCGTAGTCCAAACAACGAACAATTATTAGGTTCGGACACCGGACGTAG
>NW_021400266.1:0-238 GCF_001605985.2 Dendrobium catenatum | reverse complement strand
AATTATATATTCAATCCCAAGCAGTTATAATATGAAATTAAAATGCATTACTTTTAGCCACACTTGGCCATGCTCTTTTATTTAAAGGGGATCTTAAGTGCGGCGGGTACCTGTGCAAAGTGTATATATATATATTTTTATTTTATTAACAGCCCCCTTTAATTTCAACTCCTTACATGAGCATAGCCACCTGCATAAGAATGCACAAATATAATTCGTTCCTATCCTAGGGGTAAAT
>NW_021400265.1:0-253 GCF_001605985.2 Dendrobium catenatum | reverse complement strand
GAAGTAGGAAGTCATCAACATAACATTGGTATTAATTGCATGAACTTCATTTATTATACTACCAATGTCCTGTTGCTGCTGCTGAAGTTGAGCATCAATTTGATCAAATCGTTGATCAAAATGAGTCTCAAGTCTATCAAATTTCTCAATCAAATTCTGATAATTTGATTGAGGTGCAGATGTTCGCTATCCTTCTTCATCTTCTTCAGAAGCACTAGCAGGTGCTTTCTCTTTTTGTATATCCTTTCCAAAT
>NW_021400264.1:0-277 GCF_001605985.2 Dendrobium catenatum | reverse complement strand
TTTTGTGTCTCCTTTTTTGCAGGAAGCCTATGTTGAAAGACTATCTATTGAGCTTCAGTTTTTGGGTGTTGAGAGATTTCAGCCCTTGTCATTTTCTTTTTGCTTATTGTAATTTTAGATTAAGGAACCACGGGCTTATTAGGCTTTTTTATCTTTTCATTGTAGCTCATTCGAGCATTAGTGAGCTAGTGGATCCTTTTAAGGACTTTGTAACCTCTTTTTTGAAATTAACACGTAGGCCCCCCGTGGGTTTTAACTAAAAAAAAAACAATTGATA
>NW_021400263.1:0-226 GCF_001605985.2 Dendrobium catenatum | reverse complement strand
GGGAGGCTGCCGAAATTTTCACTGAAATTTTGGACTTGATAAAATTTTTGAAACTCAATTTGGATATAACTTGAGCATAAAATTCAAATTTAAATTAAGTTTAATCAAAAGAAATGAAAGTAAATCATGACTTGAAAAATTTGGACATAAAATTGCATTTGCAAGGACAGCAGGGGACTCGATGAACTGAAGAGGCTCACCTTGAGCCTGAACTCTCTTTGAACAT
>NW_021400262.1:0-201 GCF_001605985.2 Dendrobium catenatum | reverse complement strand
AATATAAAAGAAATACTTTGAACTTATTCGGATAAACATAAAATAAATGCATGAGATTATTTTCTTTATTTGATTTGAAATAAAATGAGTGCACTGTAAAGTCCAAAGAGGATGGTGATTAATGGTGGGCAGTGGCGGCCGGCGGTGGTGGTTTTTCATGGTGATGGTGGTCCAGAGGTGGGCAGTTATGGGCATCGGCCA
>NW_021400261.1:0-247 GCF_001605985.2 Dendrobium catenatum | reverse complement strand
ATAAAGATCAAATTCAAATGAAATGAAATCAAACTGAAATCAAAATCAAGTCAATACGAACATACAATTGAACTCAAAAGATTTCAGAGCACCCTGGACAATAAATTTGAACTTGTACTTTGAGCTCGAACTATGTAACATTAAGTGGGGGTTATGAACTCCTACTCAAACTCAGATTGAACCCAAATTCAAATCAATTTGAATTCAAGCAAGAACTTGAGTTGGACTTCAAGAAGACCTGTACATT
>NW_021400260.1:0-333 GCF_001605985.2 Dendrobium catenatum | reverse complement strand
ATGAAACTATACCAAACGAAGACTGTCACCATCAAAATATCAAATCATTTAGAAAAAAGTTATTATTGAGAATTTATTGAGTATTGTCTTAAAAGTGATTATCTTGCTCATAATAAAGATGAGAGAAAGATTCCCCTTAAGAAAGTGAGGGTATGCTTCTATTGACACATGGAAATCATTAATATGAGCCCTCGTGAGATTCAAGTGTAAGATTTAATGGAGTTATCTAACTATTTGCATAAACTCGCATCATAATTTATGTAAAAGATATCGAAACGAAAAACTTGAATTTACAAAAGTCTCAAATCCACAAGATCTTAAACAAGATGATTT
>NW_021400259.1:0-249 GCF_001605985.2 Dendrobium catenatum | reverse complement strand
CCGGACGGTTCGATTTGGACGTTTTTGGGGTCCCCAGACACGTTTTTTGATGATCCGGATTCGATTTCGACACTTTCGGAGCTCAACAGGACCTCTATGATCAAGTTCGAGCAAGCCATTAATATTCGGAATGCATTTTTTGGCGTTTTGGCCAATCCAAATTGTCGACACTTATATTTTCGGACTCTTTGAGCTTCAACGTCCGAAAATAGGGGGTCAACTGATACGTTATCACAAAATTAGCTTGAT
>NW_021400258.1:0-249 GCF_001605985.2 Dendrobium catenatum | reverse complement strand
GCCTCTCTATATCTCAAGGAGGTAGTTAAAGACCATGATACTTTTTTGTGGGTTTGGTGGAAACTAAAATCAATTCTTTTGATAAAGTTTCTTTAAATAACATTATGGGTGATGATTGGGACTTTTATATCTATCCATTTAAAGGGCTATCAGGTGGAATTATGATTCTTTGGAGAGCTGATGTAGCTTCTTTCTCAGTTTTGAAGGAAGACGATTAATGTATTATTGGAGATCTCAATATCTTTAATA
>NW_021400257.1:0-379 GCF_001605985.2 Dendrobium catenatum | reverse complement strand
TTAATATTCCTTTCTCAAATAGATGTTGATTGAAAATTTCAATATCTTTACACTAGCTTAAGGATGTGTTGTTGATTAATGAATTATTGGTGAAATGGTATGGAGTTTCATGTGAAAAAGCTAAGTGACTTGTGTATGAAAATTGGAAGGACAAATAAATTGTGTGTCTTGGAAAGAGTGATGTGATGAAGTTGTATGTGTTTTTTGAAAGGTGATTTGCTTATATTTTGAAAAAGTGAAAGAGATTGTGCGTATGTGATAAGTGATTGTAGTTTGTGTGTTTAAAAGTGGAATTTGTATATTGAAAGGTGTTTTGAATATTGAAATATACGAAAGTGTTTTGAAAAGAAAGAATGTAGAGTATGATTTTGGGATGGGA
>NW_021400256.1:0-300 GCF_001605985.2 Dendrobium catenatum | reverse complement strand
CGCCGAACCCCACCCTTTCTCCTTGGGATTCCCGCCGGCCTCATCTCCTCCTCTCCCACCTTTTCAACTACAAGTGCTCTCTCTCTACACCACGTTCTTCCTCTCTTCTCATGAAAGATTCTCCTACGCCAAGCATGTATGGCGGATCCGGAGATCGATAGTGGATTGGTGTTTGATATCTATGGTGACATCCGTATCACCCGGTTTCCATTCTTCGACGTCGGGTTCGGATCCGACGACACGGTTGAAGACTACTTAAATCGCATTCTTCCCATGCTCATAGACGTCATCGACGAGCAA
>NW_021400255.1:0-265 GCF_001605985.2 Dendrobium catenatum | reverse complement strand
AACCCCCTAAGAGTCTTACCCAGTTGAGGTCATTTCAAGGTAAACTCGCTTTCTTGCGGAGATTTATCTCCAATCTTTCTGGTATGTGTCATCCTTTCTCTGCACTAGTGAAAAAGGATGCCCGATTCCGTTGGGATGAGAGTTGTCAGGAGGTCTTTGAAAGTATAAAGCGCTACCTGATGAACCCTCCAGTTTTAGATGCACCTATCCCGGGAAGGCCGTTGATTATCTACACTACGGCCCTGGATGAGTCTTTAGGTGCACT
>NW_021400254.1:0-315 GCF_001605985.2 Dendrobium catenatum | reverse complement strand
TTGAATTTCA
The DNA here is from genome assembly GCF_001605985.2 of Dendrobium catenatum. Classification (NCBI taxonomy): domain Eukaryota; kingdom Viridiplantae; phylum Streptophyta; class Magnoliopsida; order Asparagales; family Orchidaceae; genus Dendrobium; species Dendrobium catenatum. The sequence continues at coordinate 305 of NW_021400254.1, read as the reverse complement.
AATGAATTCGAATTTTCCCTCTCATGCTAGCTAAATTAGGGAATCATTATGATGATTGAAATCATCATAATGAAGGGCAACTATGAGGGAAGTGAATTGAGTGAATTGGTGAGGGGAGGCCGGCAGTTGAATGGGGCGGGTAAGAGGCCGGCGACAAGGTGGATATGGAGATGACGTGATGGTGGAAGTAGAGAGAGGATGAAGAAGACGACTAGAAACAATAAGAAGGAACAAAAATAAAAGATAAAAGATAAAACCGCGAGCCTTGGATTCTTCCGAAGACTGACGGGTGATGCGTTGCCCTT
>NW_021400253.1:0-216 GCF_001605985.2 Dendrobium catenatum | reverse complement strand
ATTTATAATGCCTAAGATTGTAAACTAGTCCGAGTTAGCTCGAGCCACCCTCGATTTGAACTTCCTCAATTACTTGATAATTAAACTAGTCCATATTTGAACTCATGCTCAAATTGAAAATGTATAGCATTTATTTATAAAGAGTCAATTCTAATTCAAATCATTCTTGTAATATAATAATAAGAAAAATGAGGAAATAAATAATTTAAATTTTTT
>NW_021400252.1:0-225 GCF_001605985.2 Dendrobium catenatum | reverse complement strand
CCAATCAATTATGTGAGTTCAAAAATATAAATATACTGTGTAGACTCATTGAGATTGCATATATTTACATCAACTAGAGGCATTTGTGGAGCTCTACATTATGCATCTGCACAAATTAACATACTATACTTATTTTTATTGAACCAATTTTAGATGCAATAATTCAATGTCATGCTCAGAAAACATGAATAATGTTGTTGACAGCACAAGACGATCGTAATACAA
>NW_021400251.1:0-912 GCF_001605985.2 Dendrobium catenatum | reverse complement strand
ACAATAGGCTAAATAAAATTTCATTAATTGATTTTCAAATCATAAAATCAAACCCCCAAGATTTTTGTTCATCCCCTTAAAATTTTGTTGAATTTGTATAACTTAATCAGGAGAAAACTCCAAAAATCCCATTCTAGGGTTTGATCTATGCAGGCTTGAACTATGTAAAATATGTGTCATTATTCTTTGACCAATAGCATAGATCTTAACATTCCACTGTTTTGTTCAACCATATATTTGATTCCACAGTCCGGTTTGTCATTCGACTGCATTGAGGCTGTCCATTCCAATCAGCACGGGATCTAACGACTCCATGGCGACGCTGATGTGTTGAGATAGTTACAAAGTTTTTGATTGTTGATATTCATACAACATGTATATTTTTGATAATTTCAAATATTATTGCTTTGATTATTATTTCTCCTAACATATTTTGGATGTATTATTTTGTTGTTCATGTGTACTAACATTTCAGGGAAATTATACTCCAGATTGTTGAAGACTTCAATTTAAATCTGTTTAGGATTTATTGTAAATGAAGTTTGTAATTTTCATTTTATTGAGTCTAAGAGAGTGTGATTGTAATTGAGTAATTATGCATACACACATCGGGGGAGTGTTTAAAATTTGTAATTTTTTAAACTAATCATACTATACGAAGTCATTTCGTATAGGATGATTTGTTTAGTTATTTTCCTTACGAGTAGTCAAACAAACGAAAGTAGAAAATTTTTCTAAGTATAGATCATATTGTACGATATACCATTTGTACATACCTTCCAAAGTACAAAATTGATGGGTCCCATTTCATCTCAATAATCTTGAAATTTTTTGTAATTGATTGTACCGTACGATGTTCTCTATTTTCTTCGTTGATGGCATTAGAGTTAAAACACCGTACTAAATGCAAAT
>NW_021400250.1:0-252 GCF_001605985.2 Dendrobium catenatum | reverse complement strand
AAGGCAAGAAGGAAAAATAAAGCTGCAAATAACAAATGGAGAATATATTTAATACTCAATTTGCCAATGCATGGAGATTGTTGAAATTTGTAAGGCTTTTTATAGATGAGGAAAAGAGTCGAATGAATGTTTGAGGAGCTTTATCACTAGATTTTATAAGGTGATGTGGCTTAAGCTTCCCTCACCTAAGATGTCCATAAGGGACTGTTCCAATTTGCACTCGGTTTGCAACAACCAAGGACTTCTACCAAA
>NW_021400249.1:0-1091 GCF_001605985.2 Dendrobium catenatum | reverse complement strand
GAGCAACTAAGCATGTATCAATCTTATTCTAGTGTATCATATAAAATGTCGTATTAAATGCTATTATATAAATAAATTCAATCATATCAATTATATCAATTAGTTATGTACATCACTCAAATATTAATATCACATGAAATGCATAACGGACCAGATCAATATGTATCAATTATAAAAATAAAATAATTATTACTTTCATTATCAATGAAATATATTTGTATTCTATTAATTATCAGTACATGTCTATATGATATAGATATTAATGTGTCATTTATATTCTATTATATATATATTTTGAATCAATTTTTATTATTTATGTAAGTCAAATGTCATGAATGCTATCCATTATATCATATAATATCTATTTCATATCATATCATATTAGTTCATGTGTATTACGTATTAGTTTATCATATATATGCATTAGTCTTATCATGTATCCTTTTCTTGTATTAAGCATATCATATAACTTACAAAATTATCATATCTTGTACACATATTAATAATACTATGCAAGTCAAGAACAGTAGCACATGTGGTATTTTTCTTATATCAGTCTTGTCATGTCATGTAGGTCAAATTAACATATATGAATCAATCATATCAGTCATTAGTCTCATCAATCTTATTAATCATAACTTTAGTGACTTCATGTAAGGGTTCTCACTCTCCATTAGTCATACCATATTAGTTAAGCTCCTGATGCCACCCATCTTATATTTGAATATTACACCATAAAAATTTACTTAAAGGAAAGGTTGTCGGCCCATTCTCCTATATAAGGTAACATGTCATCGACCAACCTGAATTAGTTAAATATTTAGCATGCCTTTCTTACCAATAAGCAAATATGCCTTATCAAGTACATATCATTTATAATAGCTTGCATCATATACCATATTCATATTCATTAAAGTAATAAGTACTATGAACTATAGCAAGTATATTTAATATACCTTTTAGTATGCATGTCATATCAATGTACCCATGTTAGAATGCATGTCCTGTTAAATGAATTGTAATAGATTCATGTCATATCAGAATAGATAAAATAGATATACTAGTCATAAATCATTTTATGTGTTCCCTTA
>NW_021400248.1:0-378 GCF_001605985.2 Dendrobium catenatum | reverse complement strand
TAAAATACTCAAAACTTCAATAATTCATAACTAAATCACGAAAAATCCAAATTGACCAAACTCACTTGCATTCAACTCATTATAATGCCTAATATTTATTAAAAATATTAAAGTACCAAAAAACCATTAAAATATAAAAGTCAACATTTTGGTCAACTCTAAGTCAAAACCGGGTTAAAACTTCTAAAAATCATAACTTTTCATAGAAAACTCCAAATTGAGTGTTCCACCTGTCTAACAACTCATATTTAGGTCTAGTATTTATTAAAAATCTAAAACCTTTAAGATTAACTCTAATTTTAAAAGTCAAATTTTGACCCCTTAGTTAACACATCCGGATAATCTCTTAAAATTCATTAACTTTCCCAAATTCCAGAA
>NW_021400247.1:0-809 GCF_001605985.2 Dendrobium catenatum | reverse complement strand
TGTTTTAAGCCTGATCGTCTAAGACGATGTAAATATCATCCTGGACGATATGAGTAAAAATAGAAATTCTAATTCTCTCAAGTGTGTGTGTATAGAGTTACTTAGCATCATTCTCTTTGACCATACAAATAGACTCAAGAAGAGAAAAAACAAAGTACAGACTGACTCAACCCTAAACCTACGCAATCTTGAACTGGCTTCGTTTGTTCGTCCGATCTCTTCGATTCCTGAAAAGTTAGAAGAACCAAGTAGTCTAAAAAAATCAATAGTGTTTGTCAATCATCTAAACATAAGTCATAAAAATAGATTTGTAACAATCTCCCCCTTTTTGATGATGACAAATACAAGTAGGAAAAACTCAGAAAAATATTTCACTAGAAATTCAAAGTTACAAGCACATACCTTTTTTCCTACCACAACCTACTCCCCTTTTTATCATCACAAAAAGAGGGTCCAAACACACAAAAGAAAAAGAGAAACAACAAAACAGAAACTAAAAAAAGACTAAAAAGACAAACTACAGAAAACAGGAAACAAACAGTAGAAAACATAGACTATAAAAATGAGGGACTCTGATCATCAGATGGATGTGGTGGAGGTGGCTGCTGAAAGTAGCTGGCAAGTGTGGTAAACTGAGCATTGAACCAGGAGATGACTGGTTATGCTGCTGCTGGTGGTGAGTAAGGTAACTATCAAATTGGTCTAAATCCTCAGTGCGGTGCTGCTCGTAGCGGGCAATGTCCTCAGAGTGTTGCTGCTCCTATGCAGCAACATAGGCGTCAAAGCGGGTCTCCCATCGATCAAACCTC
>NW_021400246.1:0-607 GCF_001605985.2 Dendrobium catenatum | reverse complement strand
GACCAAATTGATTCATCAATTCAAAGGTAAGGAAACATTTTCTTAATGATCAAGGTGTTAGTAGGACATCATAAAAAAGTTACATTTCTTCAAATTACTTGTTACATATGTGAATTGTACTATGAACAAAGAACTATTACAAGTCGAAGGTTTGTCGCATATTTGCGAATAGTGTAAAATAGTGTGTTATAGCTTCCCACTACTTTGACTATTGAAAGACACAAAGGATCAAAATAGCATATGCTATTTGCCCTATAAGTTATATAGATTAGCACATGGCACTAATAGTGTGATGAAAAATATTATGTAGGAGATGACAATGATGAGGAATATGAAGTTATTTCGACCTATATAGTGATCATGTTTCTAAGCATGATTAGTTAGTTTTGATTTTGAATTTGAATATGGGTTTTATAAAGAAACAAAAGCTTAATCTTATTTCAAAATTCAAATAGTTGGGATAAGGTTAATGATGATGATATAAACCTATATTTTAATATTCTTCATTTTTTATTATTATGTATTGTTATAATCATGATAGTTTTTACTTCAAGTTAATCCTTGCCTTTACTAAAATACTTTATTTTAATCTATAGTCTTTCATTAA
>NW_021400245.1:0-207 GCF_001605985.2 Dendrobium catenatum | reverse complement strand
TTTTGGCTCTTCTTGAGCTAACTCCAATTTTTGTCGGTTTTACAATTTTTCAATTACTTGTATTTTCTATTTTATTGTAAATTTATTATAGTTAAATGAAAGGGCATGGTCCAAATTATTACAAAAAAAAAAAAGCAAATATGATGTTGTGAAGGTAATCTCCTTCAACTTATGGAAGAGTGCATCTTTAATGGCATATTGATGAAA
>NW_021400244.1:0-937 GCF_001605985.2 Dendrobium catenatum | reverse complement strand
ATCTTCTAATGTTGTTTGTTTTGAATGCAGGAAACCTTGACATGTGAGAGCCAATTGTCCTACACTTCAAGATCACTCGAGCAAAGATAAGGAAAAAGGTGAGGAGAAAGCTAAGTCTAGGAAAGACAAGAAGAAAATCCAAAGGGGTTTTTGGGTAGAATCTGGTACTGACTCCTCTGAGACAGAACCAGAGGAAGAGACTACAAACTTGTGTTTCATTAGAGAAGATCAAAGTGATGAATTGGTATGTAAACCAACCTATGATGAATTGTTTGAAATTTTGTGAAAAAATCCATTCATCATACAAAAAACTTAAGAAGACACATGCTAGCTTAAAATTAGAACATTCAAATCTACAAAGAGAGCATGAAGTTATTCTCAAAGATCATGCAACGATTGATTCAAATCACATGGCTCTTCTTGATGAATTTGATGACATAAACAAGAAATATTTGGAATTAATTGATGAACATAATGCATTGAAAGATTCACACACATCTCTTAATTCTGATCTTAAAAAATCTAAAGAGATTGAGAAAAATTTGAGGATTGACAATGATGCCTTAAAAGGAACCAACTTGAGGATTCAAAATGATTTGGAAACATGTAAGAAAGCTAGGATGACACCAACTCCTAATCAAAAGCCAGAACCTAGGAAGAGACATTTTTACCCAAACCATTTAAGAAAACCTTTTCATGGAGTTCAATGTTTTTCTTGTGGCATGCTAGGACACATCTCACACACTTGCACAGTTTATCGTAGTACACGATGGGTGTGGAGACCAAAATTAAATAATGCACAGCATGACACACAAGCATCACCTTCTACTTTTCATAAGATGGGGCCCAAACCGGTTTGGGTTCCTAGATCTGACTGTTGTTGAGTTTTGCAGGTGTGCTAGATTTGCACTTTATTAGTTAGGTTCGGGTCACTACT
>NW_021400243.1:0-241 GCF_001605985.2 Dendrobium catenatum | reverse complement strand
TTTGGATTATTTAATTTGTTTGTTTACATTGTTTGTGTAGTAGCTTTTTTTAGGGCCCTTACATGTCGTGTTTTGTTTTAGCCTGGATTCGAATCGGAGAGATTTTTTTCGTAAGGGTACGTTAAAATTCTTCTACTTGTAATTTTAATAAAAAACTTTTTAGGCTCACATAGTAACTCTAACGATCTAAAAAGTAAGCTCGGAACCGCCGAGAGTCAGCATAAGCATATTAATACTTTCT
>NW_021400242.1:0-793 GCF_001605985.2 Dendrobium catenatum | reverse complement strand
TCAATTAATAGCAATCAATAGCGTCAATTAATTCAATTAGGGACTCGTGTCAGAATGTACTCTTGCAAATCAGTCAATCCAATTATTCAACACGATTCACTCGATATCAATATACAATATTCAATGACACTACGGCAGCGAGGACGGTTCAATAATGACGACGTACGATGCTACAATAGGGAAATCGTATCAATTAATTCTGCCAGTCAATAGTATCAATCAGCTCAAAATCCCAATAAACGATCAAGTCAATACGGCGAATGATCAATTGAAATCAAATCAATACAATGAAATCATCAGGTCAATAGAAATCAATACAATCAGCTACATAAAGAAATCTATTATGCGATAAATCAAATCCATACGGCAACAATCCATTCAATCAATCAATCGATAACCGGTACGACGAATCAATGTATCAATATCATGTCAGGATCTGTCGTATCAATAATATCCATATGTCAATATCATAATCCATATGTCAATATCATAATTCATATCGATGTCGATGTCGGTATCCATCAATCAATCCAATCTATATCCATGAATCCATATGATATCCATAGTTTAAAAATAAAAAAAAATAAAAAAAAAATATGATATCCATAGCAGTGTCAATATCCATGAATCAATATAACAGCTATCGGTGCCAATATCTATGAATCAATAACGCATAATCCATATCAATATCGGTGCCGGTATCTATGAATCAATAACATACAATCGAAATGATAAATCCGTAAATCCATAAATCCTTCGTTAAATCCGTTCAATAATAAATCCATACAAAACA
>NW_021400241.1:0-261 GCF_001605985.2 Dendrobium catenatum | reverse complement strand
AACCACACACGAGCGGAATCCTTTCGGAGACCCACACATATATATACTCATTTTGTCTCTGTAATATTTAACTTAATTTTATGCTTCTCTTTTAATGACCAACATGCTATACCATAAAACATTATAGGTCTCATCATCATCCTAAAGAATTTTCCCTTACAATAACAACAACAACATCATGGGCGGATCCCCATTCACTTGAGGGCATTTGCCCCCCCTCAAAATTTTTTTTTTTTAATTTTAAAGGGTATAGTTTGAAAT
>NW_021400240.1:0-272 GCF_001605985.2 Dendrobium catenatum | reverse complement strand
ATAGTGGTTCGGTCAACTCGACCTACGTCCACTCCCTAGAGGCGCCCTCCGAGTATTGTACTACAATTGTGAATCTCCTTTATCCCCCACAGCTAGGCGAAGAAGCCCTTACAAACACACCTCCTTTTTGCCACACCCGGCAAGGCAGAGAACCCAACTCCTTTTGCTTCCTTCTGAACCAGGCAGAGAACCTCGATCACTTGCTGTAACTTACCTCTCCCAACCCTTCCAAGGAAAAGAGACTCTAGGGAAGAAGAAGTGGAATAATACTT
>NW_021400239.1:0-229 GCF_001605985.2 Dendrobium catenatum | reverse complement strand
TCTTTTATTTTTAGGGTTTGGGCAAGAGAATGAGCCATTCATGTCGAAATTTTAGGATCTAATCTGAGACTATATAAGAACTTTCTCTTTCAATTTTTATCTAATCTGAGACTAGTCTTGTAATGAACTGGTTGGGGGCCTGTTCAACCGAACCGGCCACCCGTTTCTTTTATTAGCCACGACCAACAGAGGGTCGCTACAGTTTTTTTCGCGCGAACTAAGAAGGGCG
>NW_021400238.1:0-309 GCF_001605985.2 Dendrobium catenatum | reverse complement strand
ACAAACTTGAACACTAATGTGTTTGGCTCATTTATGTCCACGAACAACACCATTTGAAGCTCGTGAACAAGCTCGACATTAAGCTCAATAAGAAGCTCGATAAAAACTCGATTCGTGTTTGATTTTGAACTTGTGAATAAGCTAGATAAAAGTAATTAACATTTAGTTATATAATATGCAACATGTAAGCTTCATTTAAAAATATATTCATATTGATTAATATTATTTTCATTTTACATAGATAATTGCTTTTATTATAAATGTGTTTGTTTATAGATATGTTCATGAATGTGTTTGTTTGATAGTTTA
>NW_021400237.1:0-997 GCF_001605985.2 Dendrobium catenatum | reverse complement strand
TATTTAGATTCTTGTTATTTAGCTATTCTTTTATACTTAGAATAGAGTAATTATGATATAATTGTATAGATTTTAAGTAATGTACATAATTTTTAAAAAATGAATTGAGATGCATATACTTATATTTTGATAATTTTATTTTTTCTATTATTTAGATAGATAAAAAAATTAGATAGCTTTAGTTGTAAATTAAAAGATAAAAAAATAATTCTTTCAAATTATATACTGGGGCATCACATAATATGATCGTTATAATATATATTTTGTTGCATTGAGTTTAAAGCCTTCCCTTGAGGTAGAACCTCATTTGTAATTAACAATAAACACTAGTGGACTCTTTTTATCTAGGTCATGCCCCATAGTTTTTCATATTTTCAGGGTTTTCACATAAAAATCTTAGTGTCTCTTATGACTCTTACACCCCTCTCTATTATCTGTTTATATGTTTGCTCTTCTTATAAAGCTTGCATATTAAACTCTATATATCTCTACCTTTGTGATTGTTTAAGCCTGCAACATAGAGCTTTCTCAACATAAAGTGCTAAAGTATGATTCACTATAGGAAATTTGTTGTTTGACCGCCATAATTATGGACACTTAAGCATGTAGTTTGACCGCCGCTATAAACCGATGGTACTTAATACCAAATCGCCAAAAATGTTGGAGATAAACTGACCGCCAGATATACCGCTAGTTTTTTTTTCCGTAGATATCGACTGTTACCGACGGTTTGGCCGTCGATTTTAAGTGATTTTTTTTTCGGCGGTCTAAACTGCCCAAAAATTGACCTAAAATTGGCCACCCCAGACCTTCCTCCTCATTTCTTCGGGTTATTAATTTTTGTCCAGACACGGTCTCTCACCCTCACTGAAGTTGCATCTGTATGACTCTAGCCGCTGAACTACTGCACCTTACCTCTGACCAACGTCCGTAGGCTCTGACCTCCAATGCCCTCACTCAAGCCTGTGAACTCCCAGAAGGTAATCTCCTCCATGCA
>NW_021400236.1:0-1475 GCF_001605985.2 Dendrobium catenatum | reverse complement strand
AGGCCGCCCAATGGACTAGGTCCATGGGCTTCTTTAGTACTAGGCTTTCAAAAGAGGCCTGCTACACAAGCAGGCTAGCTCATGTCCGGCTTTCTTGCACAATTCACGTTGAAAACTTGTTAGGGTTTTTTCTATTCTGCGATGGATGCTTCGAGGCTTCTCAAGGAGAAGAAGTTCTGGATTGCTTCCTTCATAGTTGTTTGGGCTGCAGCTCTTCAGGTCTTCGTGTGTAATGATGATTATTCTCGTTCGAAATCTTTCTGTTTCCTTACCCCAAAACATTTGTGTTCAGTTTCTTCTTCTTTCGCAGGGCCATATGATGTGGATGCAGAAGCAAGATGCTTTCAAACATAAATTTGGTGATCTGAGCGGAAACAAAGAGGAGGAGGATTTGAGCGCTTCCTAATCGGAGGTGATTGCCCTTGAAACTTGAAAAAGAATCGATCTTGTAAAGGGAAAGGGTGCAATCTTTTTTTAATTCTGCTGGCGGATTTAGTTCTCTCTATCGAAGTTTCTGAAGTTGGTACATTATAAATGTGATTATTTTTTATATTTATATTTCGCAAGTTGGATTATAAGATCAACAAGAACAAAAATATTCGGTTCTGATAATAAATTGATGAACTGCAACCATGGGTACCTGAAAATTAAAGGATTTTTATTAGGGGTGATTTAAATATTCATATTGGTTCTAATAGGATGAGGTATCTGATGATTCATGATGGCCATGAAATATAAGATTCTATGCAATGTGAGAAGCCATAAGTAATTTCATAGTATACTATAACCTTGTAATAACAAATGCATGCTTTATGACATGAGAAGAGTATTTGATAACCTGCCCAAACTAAGGCTTTGGTTGGGACAGCTTTTTTCCTGCTTCTTAAAACAGCTTTTTAGTACAAAAATTAAATTTTTTGTACTAGAAAGTTGCTTTAAAAGGAGTAAAAAAGTTTAGAAGCAGTAAAAAAACCATCCCAAACGAAGCGTAAGCCACTGAATCAGAATTAGACTTCATGTTATTTAGAAGGAAAGAAAAAAAAATGTAAGATTATAAAATGATTCTAGAAGATAGTTTGACCTCATAGTATAGAGTAGATGTTATGTATAAGAGCATAAAGAAAAGATCTATAGAAATAATTGCCATCAGAAATTTGAAAGGTGAATAGTTATTAACGTTTCAACATGTGCTTTTTAGAGATACAAATTAGAATTCTTCATTTGAGCTAAATTTGATGTGCAATAAGATGCCTAGTTTCATTAAAAAAAAAAAAAATACAAGTTTATTTAAAGTCTAGAAATAGTCCATATAGTTATAAGGATATTTGATAGCATAATGAACAAATACAAAGTTTTATTCATCAAAGATAAACAAACTATAACTCTTTTAAAATGTTGTGAGCAAATAAAAAGTTATGGTTGGTGTAATTTATCTAATAAGTTTGGTGTAGAAAAAGTGGAAATTTAGATAAATA
>NW_021400235.1:0-531 GCF_001605985.2 Dendrobium catenatum | reverse complement strand
AGAGTCGATTCCGGGGAAATTGACCTCGAATAATGATGTCAACAACAACCACATTAGTTTACTTAATGAATTTGATGATTTGAATAAAAAGAATGATCTTTAAAATCATCCTATGCTAAATTGGAAAAAGAATTTAAGGATTTTAAGGATGAATCAGAGAGCAGAGAGCATTAGTTGAATTATAGTAAGAATGTGTTAGAAGATTTAAACACATATCTTAAATTGAAAGTAAAATATCTTGAAGAAAATAGGATACCCCAAACATTTGTAGATTTTACAAATCCTATTTTGAGGTCAAAAATTTTAAATTCGAGTAAGAGAAAAATTTACTATAAAATTTTAAGAAACCCATTTCTTGGAGTAAAATATTATTCTTGTGTCATGTTTGGACATATAGCACACACTTGTACCGTGGATTGGAAAACTCATTTAGTGTGAAAACCTAAGATGCATAAACCTAGACATATCATACATGCATCTAGTTTTATTTTGCCAAAAGGAGAACCCAAATTTGTTTTTATTCCCAAGTCT
>NW_021400234.1:0-268 GCF_001605985.2 Dendrobium catenatum | reverse complement strand
GCTCATCGATAACTGGTATAGGAAACTTATCAGGTACGTCTCCTTGTTGAGTGCTCTGTAATCTACACAAAAACTCCAGCTGCCGTCCTTTTTCACCAACAGAACGGGACTAGAGAAAGGGCTGATGCTGGGTCTGATGATCTCTGCCTCCAGCATCTCTCTGATCAACCGTTCAATTTCATCCTTCTGGAACTGAGGGTAGCGGTAAGGACGTACACTGATGGGTGATACTCCTTCCCTCAACACAATAGCATGCTCATGCTCCCTC
>NW_021400233.1:0-247 GCF_001605985.2 Dendrobium catenatum | reverse complement strand
AATATGATCTTCACCAATTGTCCTGTATGATTTGATTAAATAAATTAACCATAATTGTACCCCTAATCACATGATCAATTTAGGCATGATTGTTGTATATCATATAGTTTGATGAATATCATTTTCTATGATTAGAATAAATTTTAAATTATAACATATTACTTAAATTATGATTGGCGGCTATTTTCATGATTATACTTGATTGTCTCGTATGATATGGATCAAACATTATGATTAGTTTAATCAA
>NW_021400232.1:0-203 GCF_001605985.2 Dendrobium catenatum | reverse complement strand
TTATTTATTAAATGCTGAAATTAATATTCATTTGATTACTTTATTAAAAATAGAATTGCTGAAATTTATTTCTAGGAAAAGAATTATCTCCATATTTTAATCATCAATTCAATCGAGGAATCTTCGCTCGATTGAATTGATTAAGAAAATATAGAGATAATTATTTAGCTAGAAATAAATTTTAGCAATTCCATTTTTAAGAA
>NW_021400231.1:0-1531 GCF_001605985.2 Dendrobium catenatum | reverse complement strand
ATTTTGCACAAAATTTTAGATAACTTCTGGCCATAATTCTTTTGTCAACCCATTTTCAATCCAAATCTATTCATATAAATATTCCCACAACGTTAGTACGTCTCAAATTCACCATTGTATGTTAAACCACATAAGACAAGTCGATCTCCAAAACCTTATATTTAGTAGGATCATTTCCCACTCAATATTTATATTTATTTTCTCACAAATTCATCTACTTATCTCATTTATATCAAACTAAAATTGACTATTTTCAATGACTTCTTTGTTACAATACTTGAATTCACATAGCATTGACTGCCTGATTACAATTTTATAAAAAAATTACTTTCAAGCCTTAAATATAGTGTATTATCACCTAGTAGCATTGGTACTTGTCCACTTCAACCACTCAACTTCAACTTAGGAAGTGATGTGAATTTTTATGTATATGAAATCCATATTATTTAAATTTATCACCACTAAGTATCAATTAATCACCCAACAATATTGACAAACAATTATCATCATTATTCTAACTCTTCACTTATTTCAAGAAAAAATCTCCACTCATAGAAGTTATTAATCTAAAAATAGAATATACCAAGCTACCCAAATAAAGATTCTCCTATATTTCCCACAATATTATACATCTACTTTCTTCTTCAAGACTGAAATAAAATATTCTTCAAAAATCATTTGGCACCAACTTGATGCAAGGGACATTTGGGATATAAAGAAAATAATTTTTGTAGCTAAATTTTGCCAAAACCTTTGATCCACCTAGGTCATTTCCTAACTAATTCCCTATAGTATCAATCAAAAGCAAAGATGACAAATTTACTAGTTAGTTTAGCCTACAGCCTTTTATCTACTTCAGTTAAATCCAAGGCAAAGAACTTTAGATAAGGCTAACATAGTCAGATCATGAATGATAACAAATACATCAAAAAGACCCTAATTAAGACCAATTCAATCTTGTTTCAACTCAAATTGTTCAGAATACTCAATTACAATATAAAACCTGCATCAGAAAACTATGTATCAAGGATAAATGCACAAATAGAGTCAGCATTGGCCCTTGAGGCTCTCAGGAAAATTTGCAAGTTCATCTTCAGAATATCAAATTTGCAAATAAAATTTGAGGGACTAAATTGCAAAAAAAAATCAATTGACATTCAAATAAAGAGAGGGAGACCAAGGAAGGAGGAGAGATAAATCCGAGTGGAAGGAATCAAGACTTCTTCACCTACTTCTACTTGGCCAACCACCATTTTAGGAGATTCAATGAAATATTCCTTAATTTAAGCTAATATTATCTTTATTTATGTATTTTAATCACTAATGATGTGTCTTATTCATCGGCTTAAATTAGTTTGAAAAGGTTTGCCTTAACTTGAATGGATGTAGAAAGTTCAGGAAAAATTTTCTTGAACTAGTACCCTATGAATAAAAAGGATTGGCTTTTATTTTCCTATAAATAGGTTTAAATGATGTAAAAATTAAATAAGTAATTTAATAACTTCCCCAAACTCTCTCTCTCTCTCCCCCC
>NW_021400230.1:0-378 GCF_001605985.2 Dendrobium catenatum | reverse complement strand
TTATTGGTCATGATCATTTATGACCCACCAAAGGTCCACAGGTCCAAAGGCATTTATGATTGATCAAATTTAATTAATTAAAATAAAGAGAAAGGCACTCAAAAAAGAAAAAAAAAAAGCTGTTATTTTTACCAGCTTGGCATTTGAAATTTTAAGTATTATTACATAATGGAAAATAAAATTATAGATTATTTTTATGTGTGTTTGAATATATACAAAAAAATAGATTTATAAAATAAATATCTAGGACATAATAAAAACAATTGTAGTTGTTGCGGGCTAGAAAATACGCGGCGATAGAGATTTAATTCTGCGTCTTAGTGTTGTACGTATATTTAGCTCACACACAAAGAACACAAGATTTTTTACGTGGAAAAC
>NW_021400229.1:0-217 GCF_001605985.2 Dendrobium catenatum | reverse complement strand
TAAGTTTGAAAATAGATAATCAAAATATGTTTCAAAATAAATTTTCAATGGCTTGAGAGATTTCTGGTTTTCAAAGTTATTAGAAAAATAAATTCTCAATTTTCAAAATGTTTAATATAATACCTAATTAAATAACAATTAAATATTAAGCATAATCAAATAATTGAAATTAATAAAAAAAAATTGAATTTTAAATTTTGAAAATAGTTTTAAATCA
>NW_021400228.1:0-488 GCF_001605985.2 Dendrobium catenatum | reverse complement strand
GTGGCATGTCGTCCTCTCCCTCAAGGATCTTTACTGTCGGATTCCTCCTCCCCCGAAGCGGGTTCGGATTTCTCTTACGCCATGGTCGCCGAAAGTCTCTCTTGCTTCCAACGCCATCGGATTAGTCTTCATCTCAAGTAATTTCTTCATCATCTCTTCCATCGTTGTGAACCTCCCTTCCAACCTGTCATTGTTGGTGGAGATTTCCAGGAACTTTCCCTCCAGTTCTGTCTTTAGTTTCCGAACTCGCCTTCCAATACTTCCACCTTCTTTCCGGCCATCTTATCTTCCACGAGAAACCGGAAATCTCCCTTTGAATCCCTCCAACAACCCGCTGAAATTCCTGATTTTCAGCCGCCACAAGTCCCACGACGATGCTCTGATACCAATTTGATAGGAAACACTTGCGTTCGAAGCAACCTAACCAAAATCGGCGAACATTCAACAGCATAACTGCTGTCCACAGCCGGAAAACAACATAAATCTGC
>NW_021400227.1:0-203 GCF_001605985.2 Dendrobium catenatum | reverse complement strand
TTTATCTTAAATTAAATAACAACTCTTGAACTTTAAATCTCTCGGATTTCGAAGTTATTTTTTTTTATATTTTAAAATTACTATTTTCTTTTGAGTCACCCTTGAATTTTAAAACTCACAGTCGTATAGAAAATTCTTGAATTTTGAAACTTTTAAATTTCAAATTCTCTTAAAAGAAATATTTGAATTAGAGGAATAAGAAG
>NW_021400226.1:0-397 GCF_001605985.2 Dendrobium catenatum | reverse complement strand
CTATTACATTAATTTCAAGTATTGAGAACTATTCTAGTTTTTTTTTTTGGGATAAATATATTCTGATACAATTTTTTCTAAATAAAAACATATTTTTTGACGCTAATGCGACAAGAAAATGGAAACAAACATCTAATTATAACGTTTCAACGCAAGCAAATGCTAAAGTTTCAGAAATTGGATCAGACATTAAAAAGAGACAAAACAATTTAGTCAATCATACTCAAGCTCATCAGGAGTGATTGGCCTTTTGAGTGGGATCATAGATTTCTTCTCAACATCACGAGATAAGGCCTTTCTCATATCTGAAAATGGCAGCAGATCAACATAAGAAGATATATTAAGAAGATAGTAAAAATTAGGTTAGGATATGCTCACCGAGACCGTCTTCTTCGCC
>NW_021400225.1:0-1176 GCF_001605985.2 Dendrobium catenatum | reverse complement strand
TATTAAAAATAAAGACGTACCTTTTTTTGGGCTTGAACACCAGTTCTGTTGATTATCCTTTTAGAACCTATTCTCTTTTGAAAGCATACTATTTATTTTTACAACATTCTCCTCGAGGCACCTCGAAGCACAAGAAGGGAGAAGATGAAAAAGAGAGAGAGCGATAGAGGGAGAAAAAGAGTTCTTGTTTTCCTTTTACCACCCAAATAATTTATTTTTCCAATACTTAAACTTTCACTTTGTCCCTTCTCCAAAACTCACTCATTTTCCACTTTCAAGACATACAGTCATTTCTTTTCCAACATACATTTTACTTTTCCACATTTATATTACCTGATTCTCAAAATTTATACAAACTCCACAATTCAAATTTTCGAACACACCTACACATATCACTTTACCTAAACACTTTATTTTTACCTTTCTCATGCAATACCTTTCCACCATATATTTTCACCTTTCAAAATGCACATAAGTTCACTTTTAACATTTACATACATCACCCTTTCCAAAACACACACAAATTTCCCTTTTATAGAAATGCAAATCACTTTCTTTACCAAATCAACCACTTTAATTTTCACAATCTTCACACAAAACTTTTCTAATATTCACTTCCTCCTCTTCATGCCAACATCATCACTTCTCAAAGCCTACACAAAATCGACTCTCAAAACATACACTCATCAAAGCAACTTACTCTTCACGCTTCCGCATATCACCTTTTCCAAAATCACTAACATTTTACTTTTTACTTTTTGAAATTATACAGTCTTCAAAAATCACATATTTCTCTTTTCACCTTTCAAAGCACACACTTTTCACCTTTTAAAATCACAAAGTTAACTTCTTAAACTATACACTCATTTTCACTATTTAACATACAAACACTTCAAAAAGTAAATTACATTTAAAACAAACACTTTCATTTTCAATATTCATGCTCTCTACTTTCCAAAATCATACATTTAAGAAAGAAAATTACATTTCAAAACAAACAACCTACTTGATGTTTAAAATTAACATTTTTATAATAAAATACCACCTTAAGAGAAAGATTTTGATGTCTATCTATACTCTTCACATTTCCAGAAAATATTCCGATAACATGAACAACACTGCATAAAACTTTTCCAACATAACACTTATACCAAACGCAATTAGAAGGAGAAAGAA
>NW_021400224.1:0-374 GCF_001605985.2 Dendrobium catenatum | reverse complement strand
TAAGAGTTTGTTTGTGACAACTTTCTTATTATTTTCTAAAACAATTTTTAGTAAAAAATTTTTGGAGGTAAAAATTTTTGCATTAAAAAGATGCTTTCTTTAGAAAGCAGTAAAAAAGTTATCCAAAACAAAGTCCAAGTCACCCCAAATATAATTCCCTCTTCGATGACTCCCGCACTTGATTTTTAGAGTAGTCAACAACTCAAATCCATTATTTATGTTGATCCCAACTGTGGGTTTGTAACAATAGCGCTCTTATTTAGACTTCATTTGGGACGGTTCTTTTATTATTTCTTAAAACAACTTTTTAGTACATAAATTTTAATTTTTGTACTAAAAATTACTTTAAGAAACTATAAAAAAATCGTCCCAAA
>NW_021400223.1:0-251 GCF_001605985.2 Dendrobium catenatum | reverse complement strand
AAGTGCACATCTTTGTCTATTCTATTGAAAACAAAAAGAAAACTAATAGTGAAGTGAATATACTTAGAGAGAAAGAGATTCGTATAATTTCTTACATTTTCATAATGAATTTTTAGGTATGGCGTGACTTTGTTTTTTTTTGCATATTTCTTATTTTTTCAAGCTAAATCCTAGTGTTCATTTTGCTATTTTTTTCTTATTTGTTTCGATGTGCGATTTACTCCCTCCCAACATTTACAAACTTATCTTTC
>NW_021400222.1:0-528 GCF_001605985.2 Dendrobium catenatum | reverse complement strand
ATCTATTTGTGATGGAGCTCATTTGATATATCGAAAATACTAGCTAGATATTTTTGTGAACGGGCTATTTTGATAGTTGGAAAATTCTCGCTAGATATATTTGAGAACAATTTCAAGATAATTATTTGTTAATATGCTTAATAAAATTTGTTTGTTAAGCTAACGAATATCTTAAAAAAAGTTCAAAAATAGTTTGAGAATGCTCTTTTATTTAAACTTTCAAATGAATAGAATATGAGCCAAAAATAAATCAAATATGAAAATCTACCACTTTAATATAAAAGCTAAGACCAAGATAGCTTAAATATCAACAATCACCTCTGGCTCCATTCGTCTGCAGCCCAACGAACCCTCTGTATTTTTTTTCCCTGTTAGTAGGGTTTTCGCTGCTTTCTTTTGGTTTGCTACGCTTCCGGTCTGCTAGCCTGCCACGCTCCAGCCAAACACATATCTTCCTACTTTCCTCTTCCTCAATCCCTCACCCATTGGCGGCTGCCAGCTTGTTCAACTGCGGCCTAGTCTCTCTCT
>NW_021400221.1:0-218 GCF_001605985.2 Dendrobium catenatum | reverse complement strand
TTTATATTCAAATCATTAAAGATATGTATGCAGGAGCAATTACTTGTGTTCAAACACAAGGTAGTTTGACCAAGTATTTCCCTATTTCGGTTGGGTTACATCAAGGATCAGCCTAAAGCCCATATCTTTTTGCTTTAGTCATGGATGTTCTCACTAGACATTTGCAAGTATGCAGGAGCAATTACTTGTGTTCAAACACAAGGTGGTTTGACCAAGTA
>NW_021400220.1:0-248 GCF_001605985.2 Dendrobium catenatum | reverse complement strand
ACTTTGTGATGATACAATGAGAAACTTTCTGAGTCTATGATCATTTTGAATGGTGGTTATGAACTTCTATTCGCTTTACATGTTGATTAGGATGTCATTTTTGTCTCATTTTAGCTTTACATTAGCATTAGTGTTACTACAGTCCAATTCTTGGTTCGTCAGATGAGTGTCAGAACAACAAAATTTTTTATCATACGAGGCCTTTATATTTTACCTATGATGTGTAATCAACTCATACCTCCTATAAG
>NW_021400219.1:0-1145 GCF_001605985.2 Dendrobium catenatum | reverse complement strand
CATCAATATTTAAACTCAAACATAAATTCCCCCTTTCGACCTTTAACAAACTTGAATACTATGTAACTTTAACAAATTATCCAGTTTAGGACATATCCAAGCCCCACAGCTTTCCTCACACACTTTTGATGATTTACTAGGATAACCAATTCTAATATAGTCTAGGCCAATTTTTAATCTTTATTACTGTATGCCAGACTTTTTGAGTTTTCAATGCATGTTATGAGTGTTTACTTACTTTAACTATAATATGTGAATTGATATGATGGCCGATAGAATACCTTTAGGTTAGGAGCAATCTGGTTACTAACAAGATTTTCTATAGGTGGCCACACTCATGCAGGGTAATAAAAGGGGGCTAAATTAATAAATAATATAAATGATACATGTAATTTTACTTCTTAGCCCCCAAATAAATAGGAATGTGGCCAAGTATAATAATTTTTATTTGTATTGTGCATGTATATACAAATTCATTGGGATTTTTTTTATTTCAAATGTTTAGGATAATCTTATAGGAAAGTCTAGTTTTTTTTTTTTCATTTCTTATATTGATGTAATTTTTTTTAAGTATCGAGTTGTGAAAGTTAGTATTTGAGTTGGTATTAGGTATCCAAAATTTGATTCCAAAGAGGAAAGGATACCCTTTAGTGGGATACTCTTTTTTATTAGGAAGCCCAAATTTGAATAATTTTAATAAATAAAGTGAAAAGAATAACCTCCCATTTAGGAGAAGAGTTTTCTCTTTCATTTGGATATCCAGATAAAATGAATCCAAGGAGCCTATAGAGTTGAAGATAAAGAGTATCTCACGAAAAGGTAACTTGCATTAATCTTAGGATTAGAATCCAAGCTTATTATTAATGGTGCCTGACCACTTTAATTTTGTAAATCCTAGGTTGTAATAAAATGATATTTTCCTATGGAATTATTTTCTAAAATTAATTTGATTAATTGATGTGTTTGATTTATTTTGATTGTGATTAGGATTGTCTGATTTTTTTATTTTTTTTGGAAATTTGCCTATTGTGTTTTATTTTAGCCTGGAATTCGATTGGAGGCTCATGAGGGTACTTATAAAAACTTTTCTTCTTAAATCTAAATAAAGAATTTTTAGGATAACATAGAAACTCTAATGATCTAAG
>NW_021400218.1:0-235 GCF_001605985.2 Dendrobium catenatum | reverse complement strand
TTTTGATGATTTTGAAAAGATTTCAGCTAATTAATATATTTATACTATCGAAATTTAATTTGGATTTTTTTTTTCAAAATTAGCAAAACTGAATTTAAATTGGTCATTAAAATTACAAGAATTCATTCCAACACATTCATTATAGTTTTCAAACAAATATATTAAAAAAATATATAATATACAAGTAAAACAGTGATCTTCCTAAAGCCATCAAATCTCTTAAAACAATTTTTCG
>NW_021400217.1:0-223 GCF_001605985.2 Dendrobium catenatum | reverse complement strand
GATCGAATTTTGTATCATTGAGTTCGTGTTTTTGAGACGTTTAGTTTGATTATAAGTTTGCTGAAATCAATGTTTGGAAGGTCTCAAATTTAATCTTGAAAATTTCTAATTTGAATATGCCTTAAGATTCGTGGTCCATCAAGGCATTTTTTAGTGACATATCAATAATAAAATTAAACTCACTTACAATTTTAAAATTTAATTACATCTATTATTTCTATGT
>NW_021400216.1:0-266 GCF_001605985.2 Dendrobium catenatum | reverse complement strand
CGCCGTGTCGTGGTTCCAGCGAGGCCTCGCCGGAGAAACCACGACGCTGACGTCGATCTCCACATTGTGACTATTCAGTTTGTCGGGGAGTGGAGGGAAGGAAACTGTGAGGGATTTGTAGGGCCGACGGAGGCGCTTTTATTTGATTTGGTTGATCGGATGCAAAAAAACGTCTGCATCAAGTGTATCGAGTGTACAGGCGTTTTTTTTTTTTTATTCTCCATTCGGTCGAGATGAGGATGCTTAGATGGATGAGTGGCTTTACC
>NW_021400215.1:0-282 GCF_001605985.2 Dendrobium catenatum | reverse complement strand
ATTATTATTATTATTATTTTAATATTTAAATTTAATAAATAAAATGAGTTTTTTTTTTAAATAGTGATAATTATTCGAGCAGATTCGTGAGCTCACGAGTCAAACCTCATCAAGTTCGAACTTGAGCTCGTTTAGTAAGCTCACGAGTCCATAAACTTGTTAAGCTCGTGCCGGCTCGCCACTCACTTACACCCTAGTTGGATGCAGCAGCAAGCCAGCAACAACATCAACATGTAATAGTTCGTGACAGCTGCTGATAGGCGACGATCGGACGCCATTAGT
>NW_021400214.1:0-235 GCF_001605985.2 Dendrobium catenatum | reverse complement strand
ATGACAAAGTCTCCTATGCCAAAGCCATGATTCATCAGAAATAGTTTTTAAACAAAAAGCAGAAGGAGATAGAATAGAATTCAAATTTAGCATGTAAACATTGTTAACCCTTTTTCCATTTAAGACTTCTTTTCCATTTAGGCTTAATATGCAGCTAGTAGGTACAAATTTCATATTATAGCCCTTATCACATAGCTGACTTATACTAAACAGATTATGTTTTAAGCCTTCAACC
>NW_021400213.1:0-240 GCF_001605985.2 Dendrobium catenatum | reverse complement strand
TATTGCAAAAGATGTGCTTGGAGTATCAAAAGGAAAAATCCTAAGAGTAAAAATAGTTGGTGGTGGAATCCAAATGTACAAGAAAATATTAAAAATAATAAAAAAAATTATAAAAATTGATTTAATTTAAAAAAATCAGATAATTGAGAAAGGTATAAAGAGGCTTGTAAGGAGACTAAGAAAGCAATATGCAATGCAAAGACCTTAGCTTTTAGTGATTTATATAATAGATTAGATACT
>NW_021400212.1:0-447 GCF_001605985.2 Dendrobium catenatum | reverse complement strand
CTGGTAAATGACACTTAGCTACCACTTATCACAAAGAGGTTTTGTTATACAATGGCATTTCTGTTTATCAGGCATTTCAAGAATCTTCTTTGAATGGTTTTCGAGTACAGCATTTCTATTCTAGCTAAGTGTCATTTACCAGTACAGCATTTCTTTTGTAAAGGTTCTTTCGTTTGGGACAAGTGGTAGCTAAATGACCTTCTTCATTACACACAAAGCAAGAGATTTTGTTACTGTAAACCTTCTTGGAGTTATATCGTCTAACATGTCGTTTCTTGTCCAAATAAGGTTTTCGAGCTTTAGACTTTCGAATGTAGTACCTTTTCTTCAAAGGGTTCTTCTTAGGGGGCTTCAGTTTTCTCCTCGTTCTACGATTCAGACTTGTATATCCATATTGTTGAGGAGTATATATCTGTGAACAAAATCCAAAATTTTGATTTTTCAATT
>NW_021400211.1:0-303 GCF_001605985.2 Dendrobium catenatum | reverse complement strand
TTTGCATCTTATCTTGAATTTGAATTGTTTTGAGATCAAGGTTTTGGTGTCTTAGGCTCTTGGCTTCGCCGGAGATCTTTTGGAGAGTTTTTCCTTCCTCTCGAATTGAAGGAAAGTTGTATCTTGCAAGTGCTTTTCATCCGTTATCGAAATAAAAGCGTTTGTATTGTTTTCCCTACATTTTCCAACGTTTCTTCTCTCTGTTTTTGGCTGTTTTCTTGCTGTGGACAGCAGTTCATCCTAGATCTACTTGGGTTTTGGTGTAAAAACACTTGGAAATCCAAGTGTTTCCTAACAAATTGG
>NW_021400210.1:0-310 GCF_001605985.2 Dendrobium catenatum | reverse complement strand
CTATTTTCTAAAATTATTCCCGTCGAAATCTGACAACATCAACATTTTCACTTAAACCTCGTCGCTGCGCTTTGAAAAGCGTGCGAGGTCTTAGACGGCATTTTCGGGTTTTACAATTCTCCCTCCCTTATAAAAATTTCGTCCTCGAAATTTAAGACAAGCTTAAGAAATCATACCTTAGTCAAATAGGTGAGGATAGCTTTCCCTCATCTCTGATTCCTTCTCCCAAGTAGCATCTTTCTCCGTTCCATGCTTCCACATAACTTTGACATAAGGAATCTCTCTACTACGAAGCTGCTTAACATCATAA
>NW_021400209.1:0-833 GCF_001605985.2 Dendrobium catenatum | reverse complement strand
CATTTTAGCAATGTTCTATAATTGCTACTAATTTTTGTAGTGGTGAATATTGCCACAAAAGCATAATATTAGCATTGCATAAACTTTTTTCTCCATAGTGAACATTTATAAACAATGTGGCCCAATTCACCATATTTCAATAAACAAATTATTTTATCAGAAAGTTGGAAACTTTTTTTTCTATTTTTTATAATTTATTTATTTTAGTTAGAAAGAATAATAATTTTGCTTGTTGAAAGGTTCGCGGCGATTTTGTAACACCTGTAAAGTCAACGCACAGTTCAATCTATTTTGAACTGACCATATTCAAGTTGGCTAGAGAGAGAGAAAGTCGGATTTGGGCGACTTCAGACTATTTTCAGTTTTATTTTGTGTGGAATCTAATTGTGTCGATCAATCGGATTATACTGTTGCCTCGAACTACAAGTATATTTCTCGTCTTGCAAAGGGGCGTGGGGTCCTCTTGCTTGAATCTCAAGCTAAGGTCGTAATCTCACTTCACATAGAGAATGGAGGCTTATTTATTATTTCGTAGAATAACATAACCCATAAATATAATCAAAATATAAAACACTCTATTAGACAACACATATTGGTTATTTCACTCATATACCATTCTTTCAATATTAACTACCTTAATGATGTCATAATTAAATGATTTTGGCTCGTTGGATTCATCTTATCAGAACACTTGATTTGAATATAAGCATGTAATATTTGAAAATCTTTTAGTCTTCTAATTAACATCACAAAACCTAAATGATGTCAAAATTAAATGATTTTGGCTCATTTGATGGATACAACAACAACATCAAGCCTTTATCCCACTACGT
>NW_021400208.1:0-319 GCF_001605985.2 Dendrobium catenatum | reverse complement strand
TGGAGAGTGGAAGATCACCAGATGGCCACCCGTTCCTCAAACTCCGACTCCTTCCCTGGCAACTAGCACCCTCAGCATCGCATGTCTTCTAGTGGCGTCTCTAAGTTTGCTTGCAACACTCTTCCACTAAGCCAACCACTTTCAAGAGTGTGAGTGAGGGATCCCTAAGTGAACGATCTAATTATTAAACAGTGAATTTTGTTAACTTGCCATTTGTTTTACTCATTTATTTGTTGTTGTTACTTTGCGAGTATCCTAGTAATCTCAATTGTAACCGCTTGCCAGTACTTAGTCCTTTCATGAAATTTTCTAAGATCTA
>NW_021400207.1:0-439 GCF_001605985.2 Dendrobium catenatum | reverse complement strand
TTTTTTGAGAGGACTGGGTCTTCTGCCAAAACCTGTATTTAGATATTTATTCTATGATCTGAAATATTGCACTTTAAGTTGGATTAATTCATGGATTCAAAATTCAATTTTGGGTGAATTACATCTAGGTTGCTGATGAACATCGCAATTTCATATTGTCCTACATTTTAAAACTTATTCATTTTAGAGTTCCCCCATGTTACAATTGCCTTACATGTCTACTACCATAAACCACTTTGTTAAAGAAATATTGTCTCCTCTCTCTTTTTCTTTCACTCATGCACACTAATTCCCCCGGCAAACCCACAAATGTGTTTGGTCGGGTTATAGGTGGCAAGCACCCCACCATCTCAAAGTACCTACCTGCACATAGGAAGATAGAGAAACATTATTGATGTAATTCGTACATGCGATGATGGAGTTACTTTAAGAAATTAAC
>NW_021400206.1:0-1110 GCF_001605985.2 Dendrobium catenatum | reverse complement strand
GCAAATATCATCCACTAATCAAATGATGATAAAGACTTATGGAATCAAATGATACTAGAAGGGTTTGATGTGTAATGGGCATAACAAGTCTTCATATTCAATGGAATGTGGATATCAAACAAATGTTGAATATTAAGCCCCTACACATATTGTGACACATATTGAGAATCAATGAGAATGAGTGGATGTGGAACTCATGGTGAGCAAGAATTCAATAATCATTTGGTTGCAAGCAATCATCAATAAAGATGAAGGATATGTGATCTACTTGCAAGCATTGATCAATAGAAACCAAAGAGAATACAACAAGTCGTCAGCATCCAAATTTCAAGCAATAAAAATCAAAGGAGATATATAATTTGATCGCAATTGAAGGAGTAAAGATCTTTAACAAATATAGCACCTACAAACGATGCATCCGATTTGCGACATTCACATGAACCATACAAGCAAGCATACCAGTCTCAAGTGTACACTAAAAGCCAAGGCGCAAGTGAATATAGCAATTTACTAATCAATGACAAGTGATATAATAGTTCACTGATTAGTTTGTATGGGAGGATCGATGAAGAGTGCAACGATACCTTGCATTCAACATCAAAATGCAAGAAACTACATTCATTTGCAAGTACTGACAAAAGCTTGTAGTACCCTGAAGATACAAGTGGAGTTGCTACGAGGATTAAAAAAGGGTATAAGCAAATACACAAGACCTCTGTAGGCAAGAACCAGAAGATCTGCAATACATACATTCTCTTTGCAAATACGGATGTATGTATAATATGCCACTTATGGGTAGATGCAGAAGGACTTCAGTAAATGCAGTATCCTGAAGTCAATTTCAACCTATAAATGAAGACATCTACCTACCTACACATAACAGTTATAGATGCACTGAAAAGATCAAAGACCGCAACAAAATATATGGAGAATACGACAAGTGCAAACATCAACAAATCCAAAATAAGAGATTCGTTAGTGCACTACGATCCACCTGCAGAAACCAACAAATAGTGCACGACAGTCTACCTGTACAAAACAGCGAACCATTAAATTCAGAAGCTGCTACGATATGCCACCGGATCTGCAACATCCGTACAAGCAGACAGA
>NW_021400205.1:0-338 GCF_001605985.2 Dendrobium catenatum | reverse complement strand
TTTTGATGATGGCAAAACGATTATTGTTTGTATGATTTCAAATTAAACCAATCTCCTAAACTCCCCCTGAATTGATGTATATATGAAAATAAGGAGGCATTTTGAACCATAAAACACAATTTTTTGTTTTTCAAAAAAATTTTTAATAATAAACTACAAGACAAGACCACACAACCAAAAACATACAAACACAATAATTTCTCTCCCTTTTTGACAACAACAAAAAGTGAAGAAGAAATAGACGAGAAATATAAAAAATTGCATGAAATTCATTTGAAAATTTAATCTAAATGGTGATTGAGATAAGGTATGCAATTTTAAACTAAAAACATTAGGTC
>NW_021400204.1:0-237 GCF_001605985.2 Dendrobium catenatum | reverse complement strand
ATCGTTTAAGTAAAATCGTCCAGGACGATCAAGGATCTTACGGGACGATCCACTACGTACAGAATTGAAATTATGCAGTTTTCGGGCAGTTTTTCATGTATTTTGTATAAATAGTCCAAATTAGACTGCCACCCAATCTTTTTGTCATTTGATCTTCGTGCCTATTGAGAGAATAGCCAAGGGGAGAGTGGAAGAGAGCCTTCAAAGGAGGATTCCTATCATTGGAGCAAGAAGGGT
>NW_021400203.1:0-529 GCF_001605985.2 Dendrobium catenatum | reverse complement strand
CATGTCAAATCACTTTTAAACTTCTTGTCACAACTCTGCTTCTTCTTCTTTCTCTCTCTCACACATTCCATTCATCTTAAGATCATGTCCAACCCAAAAATTCATTTTTCACTAAAAAATACAAAAATATTTTAAAATACAGTAATTAATTTCCGACCGAACTCTATTTCTTAACATAAAAAAATATTGTGTATATTCTTTTTCAGCCACATGTTCTAGCCCTTCTCTACTTCACTTTCTCTATTTTTGCAAAAAATAATTGCCTTTGTGAACAGTGCAGTTCCAATATTAGCGTCGCATTGATGCGACTTTTGGCATTCGATTTGAGAAGTTCGTAGGCATCAAACATGAATATGAAGTGCAGTCGAAGATACCCTAATTCTTCAACTCATATCACTCTTCCCTATAGAAGAGGACACGGCATCTTAGCTCTTCGTGCTTGTTTTCAAATTTATCTCATAAAATTTGATTAAAATTATAAAATTAAACTATACACTGCCATAATTTATATTAAAAAAACAAGATAACA
>NW_021400202.1:0-232 GCF_001605985.2 Dendrobium catenatum | reverse complement strand
GACCTAGTCTACCCAATCTTGAGCTGATTCCAAATTGTTGTCCGATCGTGTGAACCTGAAATGTCAGTACATAAGGCACTCGTAGAGAAATAAAATTGTTTGCTATCATCAAAATCATAAACCATTGATCCGCAACAGGCCTTAGACATCTCGTCCATCTGAGTGTGTAAGTGCAAGACTATGGCATCTGTATCTACTGATCTTTGAGATCCTCCCGCCTCGGGGTCTCCCT
>NW_021400201.1:0-204 GCF_001605985.2 Dendrobium catenatum | reverse complement strand
AGCTGTTGTAGCTCATCCTTGTTTTTTGCGTGGTTTTTAGGTTCTGGAAAGGGGAAGGAAGTCTTGGACATCAGATCTGCTCCAGGATAGTCCGGGCCGATCGAGATCGTCCTGGGACGATCAGTTCAAATTTTGTTCCAGATTATGTACAGAAGTTACAGGGAAATTTTCCTGTAGGTATCGTCCGGGCCGATCTGGGATCGT
>NW_021400200.1:0-994 GCF_001605985.2 Dendrobium catenatum | reverse complement strand
TATTTCTCTACCGCCGCGAATACACCAGGACGCAACATATATATTTTCAATTAAATCAGATGTGAATTTTATTCGACTTAATGAATCTCTCGAACTTCAAAGCTCCTGAGAATGATTTTGAATCTCTCGAACTTCAAAGCTCCTGAGAATGATTTTGTCAAAATTCTGCTAAGCCTGTGGTATGTGAAATGTCAATGTCGTAGAACAAGCAAACAGTAACAAGCGGTACTTTAAAATAATTGAAATGTGTGCATTTGATCATTAAGAAAAATCCAGCAACACATTAAGACAGCATCGAAATTTCTCGTAAACTATTTTGGGTTAGCGTGTGGACCATCAGGAGTTCATTCATAAGGCTGTGCTTTGACTTGATGCTTATACTTATCCATTGATGTCGTAGCTTAAATTAGTAATTTCTTTCTTTCACCCATTGGCTGCTCCAACCCAAAAAATAACTAGTTGTTACGAGTTGATTAAGAAAGAGAGAGAAAGAGATTCAACTTAGTGTGAGTTAATGTCCTTATTATACTCTTCTCTCTCTCTCTCTCTCTCTCTCTCTCTCTCTCTCTCTCTCTCTCTCTCTCTCTCTCTCTCTCTCCCTCCCTCTCTCTCTCCCTCTCTAATAGTCTAATTAGAAGAAAGAGAGATAAAGAGACTTAATGTTTATTTGCATTGACCCTAACCAACTGCAATTGGTGTAACATCTGCTCATGCCTTATTGTCAGCTATGTTCTTAAATAAATGACAATCCTGCTTTCATGGAACTCATTATATTCCAAGTTTAATCATGAATATTAAAATACATATTTCAGCCCACCTTATTTGGGTATTTTGAATGTTTGTTTGGCTTTAAATAATAAAAATACTGTAATCATATATCCTCATCAATATCATTACTCCTATTTGATGCAGATTCGATAAAGCAATATATAGATGCTGGAACGACAGCAGTGATATTATCAGATGCTATATTTGATAAAAATGCAATGAAGCA
>NW_021400199.1:0-1361 GCF_001605985.2 Dendrobium catenatum | reverse complement strand
TAAAATTAATTAATTAATTATTATCATAATTAAATAATGATTAAATTAATTAAAAATTAAACCCTCCCCCCTCTCATGGTTCGGCTAGATTTACGGGATTAGGCCGAAGAAGCGCATGAAGGGAAGAAAGTTACCTTCACTTCCAGCGGGCTCCCGTTGTAGCTTCCGATCAAAATGTTGAACTTCAGGTCCAACAGGAAGGAAAAGCCGGAGAAGGAGCGAAGTCGACTGAGCACGACGGAGCTGGAGGCGGCTAGGGCTCTCGGCAAGGTAGGTGGATTGCTCTCTCTCTTCTCTCTCTCTCCCTCTCTCTCTCTCTCTTTGGACGGAATAGGATCGGGAGGTCGGGCGAGGGATCCGGTCGAAGGAGCCCGTGAAAGGAAGTTATCTTCACCGAGGGCGACTCCGGTCGTTGCTTCCGATCCTAATGTCGTAACTTCCGATCGGCTTGGGAGGAGAAAGAGCGAGAGCGTATGAGAGATTGGGGAGCTCGTAGTCGTCGAACCAAAGAGCAGGGGCTTCGGCCTCTTTTTAACGTCGAGGGAGATCGTGCGAAGAAGCGACGTCGATGTGGGGAGCGACGTGCGAACTAGCTGCGACGTGGGGAGCGACGTGCTTCGACAGAGCAGGTAGAAATTTGATTTGATTTTCTTTTTTTTTTATATGCAGCAGGTCAACAAATGCCCCCCAACAAATGTGGTATGCGTCTGGAGCGGGCCACATTTGTTGTATGCTGATTGACCCTATGGATCTCTAGATATTTGTTATAGATGTCACACTAGGGTTTCATTTAGTGGATCTCCAAGAATTTGCTTGGATGTCACACTGGAATTTTCTTTTAGTGGATCACCAAAATTTCATTTGGATGTCACACTAGTCTCTCTTTCTCCATAGATCTTTTAGATGTATCCACAAATGACTGATATCTTGTTGAAATTTTAAATATTTTTTTGGGGATCTCGGCATACAGCGCGATGTCGACCCAAATAAATATTTTAAAATGCCCCTAGTCTTTAGGGACATTTGTAGATGTCATCCAGGGTGCTCATTCTGCAACTTTTGCTAGAGTCCCGAGATTTTGATTCCTTCTGTCCTGTGCTTTGTGCTGCGGACTTGGAGAAGGGTTATCTGATTTGTCTCTGCTGACTTGTCAGAAATTTTGTATTTCTTCTGCCCTTTGCCTCTAGCTTTAGCGGGCTTGATGGAGTAGATGCCGGTGACCTAAACCCTTGGGTTTGTGTTAGGTCAATGGCAAAAAGTCATCGGTCCAGAGCTGTGCATAACGGACTTGTTGATGACAGAATCCACTTAGTTTAGTCATATACTTTTCATGAACTTTGGGATAATTTTATTCGGTCCTT
>NW_021400198.1:0-415 GCF_001605985.2 Dendrobium catenatum | reverse complement strand
GTCAGAATCCGGGTCAATACTGTTCATTCTCGATTTTTCGGTTCAACCAGAACCGGAATTGATTTTTGAAACAGTTCAATTTGTTGAACCCAAATCAAACCTGTTTCACAAACGGATTGGCCGTAACACAAATTTTTTATGCCCAGCTCAAATCAATTTTTTAAGTGTTGTCAAATATTGACATGCTAGTGATAAGCCCGCGCAATATCTTTCTTCTCCCATAAAAAAATGGAATATACATTTTTTTTCAAAGGAAAAAATTTTATTCCATCAGTAAAAGATGAGTACAACAAAGGCCAGAACGGAATAAGGCCAAATACATGAAGATATTACAATTAGGGAGGGCGAGAAGATAAATAAGGCAACAATGGCCAACGTGCTCAGTAATTAGCAAAAGCTTCCAACCACCCTGAAT
>NW_021400197.1:0-273 GCF_001605985.2 Dendrobium catenatum | reverse complement strand
AGATTTGGGTGATTGTATGGAAAGGAAGAATTCCTAATTATAGAGGATCAGATTGGTGTTTTGATTCTAAAGGAAAGGATGTCTAACCTTAGAAGATTGAATTTGGATTTAATCCTAAGGGAAGGGAAGACCTAACCCTAAGGGATTTAAATTGAATTTGATACTAGGGTAGTGCCATGAGGGGCGTACTCTACCACTAGTAGATCTAATCTTAAGGAAAGGAGGAAACCTAACCCTAAGGAAGAGAAGGTGACTGAACTATAGTGGGGCCCA
>NW_021400196.1:0-255 GCF_001605985.2 Dendrobium catenatum | reverse complement strand
AATTTCTATTGGAAGATTCACTCTTTCTTTTAAATTACTTCAATCGCCCTTATGCTTGTGTGTGCTATTTTTTTTATATCTAATGCTGGTTTGTGGATGTTTTCCCTTTCTTTGCTTCAGGCTCCACTCTAATGTTTGACCTTCTTTTTGGTGGGTGTACCTTTTTGTTAATTCTTCTCATCCTCTAATTCTTTAGTATTTTGGATGTTCTTCTTGGGTTTTTTTTTTACCTGTTGTGATAGTTGGCTGGTGGTT
>NW_021400195.1:0-458 GCF_001605985.2 Dendrobium catenatum | reverse complement strand
TACAAACACAATAATTTTTCCCCCTTTTTGACAACAATAAAAAGTGAAGAATAAATAGACAAGAAATGTAAGTAATTATATGAAATTCATTTAAAATTTAATCTAAATGGTGATTGTCATAAGGTATGCAATCTAAAACTTATAACTTTATGTCAATCGTAGAAATTCATAAAATTTAAAAAGTGATATAACATTGTAAGTAAGAAGAATTTATTAAAGACATGATTCAATTTAGACATTCGAATATAGAAAATCATTACAAGAGATGTTATATAAAAATTCTATATTTCAAAGTTCAATATAATATAAATGAACATAATATCAATTTGAATTAAGAGATTGAAAGAATTTGAAAAGAAGAGAATTATCACATGTGGCGCTTTGCGCATCTTTTTCAAATTTTGGGCACATTTTTGTGCATCTTTTGACATTGGGCTAATTTTGTGCCTCTTTTTCAT
>NW_021400194.1:0-271 GCF_001605985.2 Dendrobium catenatum | reverse complement strand
GCCCTGCTCGATGACGTTAACCTGTGTGGAAGAGGTCGAGAGAATCCACCAAGGATTACTTTTTCCTTGATTGGGAGGGGGCGAACGCCAAGGAGGAGAAAGTCCAGCCAGAGACTGTAAGCAGCTTGCAATTTAATGGAAGCATCCTTGCATTTGTTAGCAACTTTATGACAAATAGTTTCCAAAGATAATATCGTGGATGTCAGAAGATTTGGAGGAATTTTCTTGGCCATATTTGCAGTCATGGTTGCCCCCCAGCCTACATCTGACT
>NW_021400193.1:0-459 GCF_001605985.2 Dendrobium catenatum | reverse complement strand
ATCAAGCTAATTTTGTGATGATGTATCAAGTATCATTTGCACGAAATTTTAAATAATAATATTTTGAAAACAATAGTATTACCTGCTTGATTTATTGAATTGATGAGATATATTTAAAAGATATGCATTCCCTATTTTATTTTTTTCTATTCTCCAATCATAATTAAATAATTTATCGGGACATTATTATTTTTCCAATAAATCCAAATCTTATGTCATAAAATTTCTTCTATGAATTCAATTGTATTTATTTTTTATTTAGAGAGATTGATATAATTCAAGTATTAGCATCCATGTCAATATTGCAAGAGGGGAACTCTCTTATAGTATTGCTACAACAACCAACTTAGTTAATCAACCATTTTATTACTTTATTTCTAATTTTAATGACAATTATTTCTATTTTTAATTAATTATCTTTATTTGAATATTATTTTTTTTTATTTTCATATCTCTTCT
>NW_021400192.1:0-338 GCF_001605985.2 Dendrobium catenatum | reverse complement strand
TAAACGATATTTTAATAAAGTTTTAAAAAAATGCTATTATGAAATAATTTTTTAGAATTTGATTGTTTATATTTTTATTTAAATATCTTCCATTTTTTAGCAATTATCTGCTAACTTGAATCATTTATCTTAATAAAGATATCCTTATATATATATATATATATTACATCCAGGATGCTCTTCATTTGGGGAGGCTCTCCATCACAACACTTGGCAGTGAAGTCAAAGCAACAACTCAAAAGAAGAAGCTAGCATAGAGGTTGGACCAAGAGATTTGGCCAAACCACATGAGCTTGACATGTCGAATGAAGGCTAAGAAGTCCTCGAGAATAATTCCT
>NW_021400191.1:0-207 GCF_001605985.2 Dendrobium catenatum | reverse complement strand
AGTTCAGACTCTAAAGTCTTTCTCTTAAACCAAACTAGCTAGATCGTAACTCATGAGACAAAATATTGCATAAACAAACCGGTTGTAGCTCCAGTTTTAACTAAAAACCGCATGCCATGGAACTTTGCTAAGGCTTGGTTTCCTCTCCGAAACCCAACCTTTCTTTTTTTTTTTTTTTAACTCACCGTCTCCGGGCCTAGGACTTTT
>NW_021400190.1:0-1519 GCF_001605985.2 Dendrobium catenatum | reverse complement strand
GTGGTATCAGAGCAAAATTTTAAGATTCTGAGGATTTAAGTACGAAAACATAAGTAAAGAGAATTGTCTAAAAGAATAAAAGTGAAACTGATAGAATTATTACAGAGCCTAGGAGAACTTGGTATCTCTAAGTTAGGTAAGAAGTCTAATTGCAATTTCATTTGTATGGTAATATATAAAGTAACATTTATATAAATGTGTTTTGAGTATATGTGTTTTTATAAATGATAAATACATTACTATTATTGTCATGCATTACAGATACAATGACTGAAAGAATACCTGAAAGAGATGAGGGTCAGTCATCTCAGCCTATTAGGATTTCTGAAGATCCTGAAAATGTTGCACCAGTGGGAGGTAGTGCACACAACGTATATCCTGCATCTAGAGAAATGGATGGTATGAATGCATAGTCAGGGAATATGATGCAACTGCAAATGATGACTATGATGATGCAAATGATGGAAAAGATGTAATCTATGGTGGGATCTGCTACACCTGGTGTTCCACCTGTAGTTACACCAGTTACTCCTACCACTCCTGGTAGCAGTACAAATGTGGAGGCAGGTGATCCTGTTAGTGCAGAAGTGGATAAGCATCTAAAACATTTCCAGAGTTTGAAACCTCCATTGTTTAAGGGAGGAGTTGATGCTAGAAGTGCTGAAGACTGGATTATCAGAATAGAGAAAGTTTTAAATGGAATGAGATGTCCTGAAAATAGACGTGTATCTCTAGCAATCTTTATGCTAGAAGGTGAAGCAGAAAGGTGGTGGAGGGGACAACAGCTGGAGAAATTTAGAGGTAAATCTGAGGAGCAAATTATGTGGGAGGAATTCGAGCAAGTTTTCAGGGATTGGTATGTTCCTCCATCAGCAAGACAAGCAATGCTAGAGAGTTTTGTAAATCTAAAGCAAGGAGCAAAAACTGTCATTCAGTATGAAGCAGAATTCACAGCTCTGTCAAGGTATGCTCCTCAGCTTATAAGTACTTCTGAGGAAAAGTGTTACAGATTTTTAAAAGGATTGAGAGACTCATTGAGACAACCATTAATTCCTCTTCGTATAAAAGATTTTGCTGAATTAGTGGAAAGTGCTAGATTGCTAGAAAATGATATAGAAGTGATGAAACAGAAATGGGAAACTAAAGATAGAAAGAGACAATTTGATCATAGAGTTGGATCATCCAAAAAACAGAAGTTCAATCAGAATCAACCACAACAGTCTATGAGATTACCTATACTACCAGTTTGCACAACCTGTGGAAAATCTCATCCAGGGAGATGCCTGATGAATTCAGGAAAGTGCTATTTGTGTGGAGAACCAAGTCATATTAAGAGGAACTGTCCAAGGAATGGTCAAAGAGTCACAGAAATTAGAAGCAATCAAAGGACAGATCAGTACAGAGTTGCGAGACCACAGATGCATCAACCTGTTTTGAAGATTAAAGGAGAAACCTCAAGTGAAGCAGTCAAATCAGCACCAACTAGAGTTTTTGCTTTATCTTCCCAGGAGGCCAAAGA
>NW_021400189.1:0-290 GCF_001605985.2 Dendrobium catenatum | reverse complement strand
ATTTTTAATGAATTTTTAAAATTCTAAGTCATTTGAAAATTTTATATAATTTGAAAGTGAAAATGAAATGCTAATTGAATTATTTCTTTTGTTATTGTTTATTATGATTTTACATAGTTATAAAAAATATTATAGAATTTTCTATTTTTTCTTAAATTTGTGATGAATTTACCAATATTCAGGCTACAAACTTTCCTATTAATCTTTCATTATTCTTTTTTCCTTTTACTTTCTCTCTCTCCTCAATCATTTGAATTTTATTTTTGATATTAATTTTAAATATTCTTAAT
>NW_021400188.1:0-243 GCF_001605985.2 Dendrobium catenatum | reverse complement strand
CAAAAGGGGTTTGGGCTTAAGTGGTGGTCTTTAAGTCTGATAGGAGAGGGAGGAGGGGAGATAGGGTTTGGCCAAGGGAAGAAAAGCCAAGTTTGAAAAGTAGGGGTATGTTTAAGAGGGAAAAGACAACTTAAAATCTGAATTTCATTCTTAGATTTTAAATTGGAGGGATTTGGGATTTGAAAATTTAAATTTAATTCCAAAACGGGAAGGGGAGTTAATGTGGTGAGAGGGGCTGATTAA
>NW_021400187.1:0-217 GCF_001605985.2 Dendrobium catenatum | reverse complement strand
CAAGAAAGTTAGGTATTTTCAAAGTTTACATACGATAATTAAATATTATTTAAAAAATAGTGCTATTGGCTGTTTTTAAAACAACTGTAGACAAATAAAAAATCCTTGAGCAAAATCAATTTTAAAGTGTGCAGAATCTAAATACGATCAAAACAAGATGTTGTGCGTCGACAGCGGATCGAAAACGAAAAAGTTATAGATTTTTGAATTTTAATGC
>NW_021400186.1:0-213 GCF_001605985.2 Dendrobium catenatum | reverse complement strand
AATATAACTCATTCAAATAGCAACTATTCAAACACAAGGTACATCCTCTTCCAAATGACTAGTGATAACATCCACGACTAAAGCAAAAAGATATGGGCTTAAGGCTGATCCTTGATGTAACCCAACCGAAATAGGGAAATACTTGGTCAAACTACCTTGTGTTTGAACATAAGTAGTAGCTCCTTCATACATATCTTTAATGATTTGAATATA
>NW_021400185.1:0-232 GCF_001605985.2 Dendrobium catenatum | reverse complement strand
CAAGATCACAAACACACGAGTAACCAACAAATCTGGCCAAATCGGGTAAATCTGAAGTGCACTAGCGACAAGTATATGTATCTATTACTTCCTAAATTACTCCTTAAGTGAAAATTTCAAAATTATAGCTCATCACCTAAAATCACCTCATTCTACACTTTTACATGGTGCATTTTCTTTTTTTTTTTTTCTTATTTTACCTTCTATTAACGAAATGAATAAATAAATATAA
>NW_021400184.1:0-277 GCF_001605985.2 Dendrobium catenatum | reverse complement strand
ACAAAATATGAATAGGGTATGTTTAATATAGTAAACTAATTAAAATATATTCTTTAGACTTTTTTTGGGACATTTAGGCCATTTAAGACAAACTCACACACACAACGCATACACATAGACTCGAACCCAGAACCTCTTAGTTGGAAGCCTAAGCTCTCAACCAATAGGCCAAGGGGAGTTGTGTATATTCTTTAGACTGATTAACGATTTATTATGTTCTTAATTTGTAAAGAGTAGCTAATATGAATAATCATTATTAATTAGAAATATTTAATTT
>NW_021400183.1:0-530 GCF_001605985.2 Dendrobium catenatum | reverse complement strand
TTAGGGTGTGGGCTCTATAACCCTCAGTTCTTAAGTTTAGAAAGGCATCAATGTCGTGCTTGGTGATTTCAACTTTTTGTTTGAAAACATAAGAACTTATGCATGTGTGATCAGAATTAAAACTCATGTTGGCTAGGAAATAGAGAAAGGTTTGTTTGTTGTAAAGGTGGACGAGAGAAAGAATGAATTCAAACTGGGTGGAAGCAAACGCTGCATTCAATCGTCTCGACGTTTCAGAGAAAAAAAAATTCATCCTGGATGATCATCAGATTGTACAGACGAACTAAATAAAAACTGCTCTCAAAATAGTTAAAATTCTCGCAAACTGAATTTTGCACACATCGTCCAGTACGAAAAATTTCGTCCCAGAAGATTTCCACAAATTTTTGGATTTTTAAATTTTTATTGAAGAAAATCAAACAAAATATTCAAAACATAGAAAACAAAGACAAAACCACAGACTCTAAATTAAACTCATTCAAAACACTTAAAAGTCACAAAATTCATAACAAAACCAAAAACAAATAAAC
>NW_021400182.1:0-371 GCF_001605985.2 Dendrobium catenatum | reverse complement strand
TCAAAACTCAACACACTTTACATAACCAATTCTCAAACACTAAACATAACTTTAACACAAACTCTATATTCTCTAGTGCTTCTTGTAAGGCTCCTGCAGGTATAAAACTCCAAGCACCAGCAAATCAAAGAACAGAAAATGATTAGCACCATAATAATTAATAATTGTTAAATAAAAAGAATAAACTACAATGCAAGGAAAAGAAACTACTATAACTAAAAAGAAACTGCCAAGCATGAAGAAAAAAGCCACAGTAGTAAAAATCACTAGTCACACAATAATAACTATTGACTAGTAAATGTCGAGCTAGTAAACAACTAAAAATTATTGTTTTGTGTCAAGTTAACAAATAATTGCTATCCATTCAAACA
>NW_021400181.1:0-279 GCF_001605985.2 Dendrobium catenatum | reverse complement strand
CTTTTAGGAGTTGAGGAGCAAGCACTGAGAAGTATTCCGAGGAAGCTCAAAGTGGAGAACTCTGATGGCTATGCATTTAAACTATATTGAGTTTTTGCAAAGGAGACTCGTTACAACTTACAACATAGATTTATAAAGTTCTATATAATTGTACTAATTTCTATAGCTCCCTAACACAATTCTTTCACATTAGTTACCCTGTAACATCTTTGTATTTTCATTTTTTTTTATTCATCAATCATGAAACGTGTTTAGAACATTCTAGCATTGCTTCTTTTT
>NW_021400180.1:0-395 GCF_001605985.2 Dendrobium catenatum | reverse complement strand
GGGGGGGGGGTGAATTGGTAATTTAAAAATTCTCTTGGATTTTTGAAATAAAAAAATTGATTTTAAAAAAATCTTAGCAAGTTAATTTAAGTTTTAAAAATAAAACTATTTAACCATAGTAAATAACTTACAGTAATAAAAATACAGAAATTAAAAGACAAAGATTTATAGTGGTTTTATCAAACACAACCTATATCCACTCCCTGAAGACTCCCTCTTCTGGTATTACACTATTACCAAAATGTCTCTCCTTTTGCCCCCACAGTAAGGAAGAGAAGCCTTTATAAAACCTCTCTTTCACCAATCCCCGGTGCGATAGAGAATCATCGTCCTTTCACACCCTCCAAGTGTCGGCAAAGAACCATTGTCTTTTCATACTCTCCAAATGTCGACAG
>NW_021400179.1:0-254 GCF_001605985.2 Dendrobium catenatum | reverse complement strand
TACAGAGGACTGATCGTCCTGTACGATATTTTATTTTGTCTAGATGAAAATT
The DNA here is from genome assembly GCF_001605985.2 of Dendrobium catenatum. Classification (NCBI taxonomy): domain Eukaryota; kingdom Viridiplantae; phylum Streptophyta; class Magnoliopsida; order Asparagales; family Orchidaceae; genus Dendrobium; species Dendrobium catenatum. Next base: position 202 of record NW_021400179.1, on the reverse strand, counting down.
TTACAGAGGACTGATCGTCCTGTACGATATTTTATTTCATCTGGACGAAAATTTTACAGAAGACTAATCGTCTTGTACGATATTTTATTTCGTCTGGACGAAAATTTTACAGAGGACGGATTGTCCTGTACGATATTTTATTTCGTCTGGACAAAAATTTTACACAGGACTGATCGTCCTGTACGATATTTTATTTCGTCTG
>NW_021400178.1:0-336 GCF_001605985.2 Dendrobium catenatum | reverse complement strand
ATGGTGCACTTTAGTACCAAGGCCTTACCGCAACTACAAATCATAAAAATGTACCATTCAATACATATCAATATAAATAAACGAATGAGGACAAGCAAACCCATAGGAGTGCAAAATTACATCGGAAATTAAAAAAAGGAAAAAGGAAAATCAGCACATTTATGTGATAAAATAGGGCTTAATGCCGAAAATTCAAACGCTTGCCGTATGGTCTAAACTAAAAGCTACCTCTGCATTGCAAAAAACCACGAAAACGCAGTAATAAAGGACATATAAGGTGGGGACTGCTTTGATGTGTTCGTTCAGAATTTGATAAAATCTATAGTCTGAGTTTGT
>NW_021400177.1:0-386 GCF_001605985.2 Dendrobium catenatum | reverse complement strand
TGCTCTCTTTTTGGGTCTCAAATTTTGCTAGGACACAATATTCATAATTTATGGATTGAATCTAATTACTTGATGTTGGGTAATTAAATTTCTGACAACAATTTATATAGTGCTAGTCTTTTTTATTTATTCAAGAAAATTAAGACATTTCTCCTCCAATTTGATTATGTTATTTCTCATATTTGGTGATAGGGTAATATGTGTGATGATTGGCTTCATAAAAAAATGGTTATTATTTCCTCAACTGAGTAATTTCATAATTTTAATGGGCTTCATGTTCTCAAGGGCATGATAAGATAAACTTTACAAGATGGGAATGCCTTATATCAAGAAAATTAAGATAGATTTTAGGGTTGTCATTTCTTGGTGTTTTCTCTTTGGTACTG
>NW_021400176.1:0-707 GCF_001605985.2 Dendrobium catenatum | reverse complement strand
AAGCAACATCCGTAGGGCTACTCTAGCAGCTAAGAGTATGGAACGAATGCTAAAGTACGCTGGTGAAAGAAACCAAGGAGTCGGCCTTCTGATGGAAAACTAGGGCTCTTGGAACTGTGGTGCTAACACCTGAGAACAGATGTACTACATCACAGCACAACTCTGAGGTGACAAGGGAACACTCCTGACACCTAGTATGATAATCATGAGTGAGATCAATGATTATCAGTAGGTCACAGTGGTAATACCTACCCTAATCAGGTAGGACCCTGTGCGAAGTGAAAGTAACACTATCACATTCATATGACCACTCTGGCAGCTCAGAGCAGTGTATGAATGGGAAGGTAGGCTGCCAAAAGAGGGCAGCGGAGGGGGGGGGGCGATATTTTCTCAAAAGGATCTAAGCCCGGAAGGTAGTGATGTTTTCATCTAAAATACAGTGTAGTACATCACTATCAAAGAGATACATTTTTAATCACATAGACTTATAACTAACTAATTGAGAGCTCAACCTTGAGGAGACCACCAAAGTGATTTCAAGGGAGAAGAAAGAAATTTTGGGGAACTTGGGCTCTTAAAGAATTTTATCGGGTTCCTCCTGTAACAAGGGCAACCGATTTTGCTCTATCGAAAGTTTCCCTCTTTTATCACATGTATATATATACATATGTTTTTTTTTTTAATCCAGATCACATTCAAATCATCTG
>NW_021400175.1:0-333 GCF_001605985.2 Dendrobium catenatum | reverse complement strand
GGTGCAATTTTCTTTTTGCCCCTAGCTGACCTTTTTTCAAGCAATTTGTCCCTCCAAAAATCGGAAAGCCTCTTGGCCTCCTGTTAATTTCATTCAATTATGTTGAATTTTTCTAACACTAACAAAGAAGACTGTGTAAAGTTATTATATGTAAAATAAATTATTTTTTGCACCTTATATATTTTTATATTTCAATTAATTATCTCATAGACTTTTGTAGCATCACTTCTAGAACACACAATCACCTTTAGTAACTTCCTTAACCATATGACATGGAACACAAATGAAAATATAACAATAGTTTCAGCATCACAAGTGGAGAGGCAGGGGCAG
>NW_021400174.1:0-225 GCF_001605985.2 Dendrobium catenatum | reverse complement strand
CCCCCTAACCTTCCCTAAACGTTTCTCAAAAGAATCTTAAAGAAAACTTAAGTTTTCTCAAAACTTTAGTTTTCATTCCTCAGGGAAAACTCAAGGGAAAGGAAGAAAAACTCTTGCAAAACACATACCTTAACCTTCCCTTGGATTTCCCTACGCTTTCCTCCAAGATTGGCCGCCGGAATCCGCTACCAAGCTCGCCGAAATCGGCTCCTACCCGCGCGCTCC
>NW_021400173.1:0-232 GCF_001605985.2 Dendrobium catenatum | reverse complement strand
TTTGCAAGCTAAAGCAGACCCTGTTTGCATGCCATCCCAACCGAGAGACAAGACCTTTTATTCAGACCTATTCCGCACAAAAGGACATATCAAAACAAGGGCAAAAGGTGAAGAGATGATTCATTGTGTGCTCTCTAATAACCCATATTTTAACCGAGGTAAATAAATTTTTCTGGAGTCAATACAACTCCAAATCACAAACTATCTTCGCCATAGCATTGAGATTGTGGCA
>NW_021400172.1:0-347 GCF_001605985.2 Dendrobium catenatum | reverse complement strand
TTCTATAACTTTCAATGTAATTATTAAAATAACATATGACTAGTCTAAATCTAAACATAATCACTGAATAATAATTTACAGAAAAATAACAATTTAACAATACCCCCATTTTAAATTTGAATAATCATACATAAAATAATAATAACCATATTCATATTTCAATAATCACATCTAAAATGATTATAATAATAAATAATATTTTTCATTAATTTAAACATAATAACAACTTTTTCAAGTCATAAGATTAACAAATAATTTGAGGCCAATCATAAAACCATAGATCTTAAGTTAGTTTGCCCCTTAAAATTTTGAACACCATACCAAGAAAACAATAGAAAAAAATGGAG
>NW_021400171.1:0-342 GCF_001605985.2 Dendrobium catenatum | reverse complement strand
TGAGTACAAAATTTTTAATTTTTGTACTAAAAAGTTGCTTTAAGAAGAGTAAGAAAGCAGTCCAAAATGAAGCCTTAATTGACTTAAATGTCTAAAAAATATATTAAATTATTTTAAAGTTTATATACAATTATTAAATATGTGTCTTGCCTTCTTAATTTTGCAGGATCTTTGTTGGAATATTTTCACAAAGAAATTAATCAGATGGGATGGAAATTTGGACATTTTCTACCTATGAAGTTTTTTTCTTGTATCATCAAAATAAGTAAGAGTCCCATCTCAATGGAATATGCTATGATTTTTGCACAGATTAGACATTCAGGTCATTGCCTTTCACTTCAT
>NW_021400170.1:0-253 GCF_001605985.2 Dendrobium catenatum | reverse complement strand
TAGCAATGATGGAAACAAAAAGGACTCCATTAGACTTAATTAGCAAACTCTTCATGAAACCAAAAAAAGATAACATAACTAGGAAATCTGACAAGAACAAATAAATTCTAAACAGGAACTGGAGTGATGATGCAAAGATACAAACCAAATTCTAGTTCAGAATCCAACTTGGTCTCTGCATCATCCAAGCAAACTTCTGCAACACTTAAGGGCCATATTTCGGCATCACCGGAGGCCGAGATTGTCTGATATA
>NW_021400169.1:0-301 GCF_001605985.2 Dendrobium catenatum | reverse complement strand
GTACGCGAAGCCGTGATCAACTTTGGGATCCGCCATGCATCCTCGCCGGGAGTTGAGGGAGCACCAAAAGAAGTAAGAGGGAGAGAGGAAGTGGCAGCTTGGAGGGGAAGGGCTAGCCGGCGTGAGGTCTAGAGGGGGAATCGGCTAGGGTGGGGGGCTAAGAGGTAAGTGCAGGAAATCTAAAATAAATTCAGATTTTTAGTAGTTTGGGAGAGGGATTTAATTTGAAATTCAAATTAATCCAAGGAGGAAGAGAGGGGCGGTAAGGGGGAGAAATTTGGGGCTGAATTTGTGGAGCTAT
>NW_021400168.1:0-303 GCF_001605985.2 Dendrobium catenatum | reverse complement strand
TCTGAAACTTCAAGAAGTTAATCGTAGGAAAGTTCACATACCTCTTCTTGATCAGGATTGTCATTTTCCATCAAGCATAATTTTGATGTCTCATCTTCTGGTTACGTCTCTGATGAGTCCGCTGTCGAATTCGCCCAAAATGCTTTTTGTACTCTCATCTTGTCCTTCCTTAGCTTAGGTTTCTCCTCACCCTTCCCCTTTGCTTGAGTGATCTTTAAGTGTAGGGAAATCAGTTCTCACGTGTCCTGGTTTCCTGCAATTATAGTAAACAACATCAGAAGATTCTTTAACATGTTTATGATC
>NW_021400167.1:0-445 GCF_001605985.2 Dendrobium catenatum | reverse complement strand
TACAACACCTATATATTATATGTATAAACTTGTACATAGTGTGTATAAAGCTTGTACATAGCATGTATAATGCTTATACATAGTGTGTATAATACTTATATAAAAAATATATATAATTATATATAATTTGTATAATGCTTGTACATAGCATGTATAAACTTATACATAATATGTATAATACTTGTATATAACATGCATAATGTTTGTACATATTGTGTATAATGATTTTATAAAACATATATAAACTTATATATAGCATGTATAAACTTATACATAGTGTGTATAAACTTATACATAATGTATATAATACTTATATATATCATGTATAAACTTATACATTGTATGTATAATGCTTATGCATAGCATGTATAAACTTGTACATAGTGTGTATAATACTTGAACATAGCTTGTATAAACTTATACATTGTGTGAACAATACTTATAC
>NW_021400166.1:0-517 GCF_001605985.2 Dendrobium catenatum | reverse complement strand
GAGACAATATGAGCAACCTAATTGCAAATATACCGATATCAAGAAATAGAATATTCTTGCTCAATATTCAAAATGATATTGCTAAGTGTCTCAAAGCTTGCTACAAAGACCCATCTTGGCTCTGGCATCTTCGATTTGTGCATCTTAATTTTGGAGGATTGGAGCTATTATCAAAGAAGAAAATGATGAGAGGTCTCTGCATCAAACACCCTGATCAGCTATGTGAAGGTTGCCTGCTCGGGAAGCAATTCAGGAAGAGCTTTCCAAAGGACTCAAATTCGAGAGCACAAAAGCCACTTGAACTCATACATACAGATGTATGCGATCCAGTCAAGCCAAGCTCTCTCGGTAGGAGTAATTATTTCCTTCTCTTCATAGATGATTTTTCAAGAAAATCATGGGTATATTTTTAAAAGCAAAAATCGGAGGTATTTGAAGTATTCAAAAATTTTATAGCCTTGGTGGAGAAAGAAAGCGGCATTGAGATCAAAGCTATGCGATCTGATCGAGGAGGAGA
>NW_021400165.1:0-281 GCF_001605985.2 Dendrobium catenatum | reverse complement strand
AAAAATGTAATGCATGCAAATAGCAACTATCTTAACACAAAGTAAATTAGATATGTGGAAAAACTTATAAGCAACTACTAAAATTGTTTATAATTTCAAGCCCTTTTTTAAAAAAATATTTTCAAACCTAGATGATGGGTATTTAGGGAATACTTTTAGCATGGTTGTTTTATTAGTTTCTTTGTTTATTCCCTTGATACTCAACCAAATGTTTTGAAGTTTGGAAGTGGGATTTGCCATGCTTTTACTTATTTTCAATAAATTTTTTTAAATTTTTTGAC
>NW_021400164.1:0-276 GCF_001605985.2 Dendrobium catenatum | reverse complement strand
TCTTTGATTCTTTGTTTAAATGTATTATTTTGATATGTCAATCCATCGACTTGCCAGAATAACAAATGCTCATTATGATCTATCTCCTTTGCTACTGCCGTTAGTTTTTCAAACTCTACATCTAGTTGAATATGCGATGTTTTCAAGGATTCATGCGCTTCAATTAGTTCAATATGCTTCTTATTTAATGTATCAAACTCATCAAGAAGTAGCATATGATCTCTATCTAAATCAGAACATTCCTTAACTAAGTTAGCATGCTTAGTTTGTAAAGAA
>NW_021400163.1:0-412 GCF_001605985.2 Dendrobium catenatum | reverse complement strand
AGTTTTTGATCGATTTATTTCAATTTTAAATATTTGGGATTTTGAGAGTTTTGTGGAGTTTTTGGATTTTTATGGGTATTTTGGGTGGAGCTTTGGATTTTTATGGGTATTTTGGGTGGTGCTTTCGATTTTTATGGGTATTTTGTGTGGAGCTTTGGAATATTTGAAATAAACTTTGGATATTTGGGAGATATTTGAAAAATGTTTGGGAACCCCTCGTGTTGAGATCTGCATTCAACACGGCCATCATCGGGGTGTTTGGGGTCATTTCTCTTTTGTTGATTAAATATTGTCAACTCTATCGAATTATTGATAGAGGATCAGATTTCGTAGGTTTTATGTTCTTGATAGTGAATTCTCTTGATTGTAGGCCTTAAAGGCCTAATATGAATATATTAAGATAAATATGACG
>NW_021400162.1:0-208 GCF_001605985.2 Dendrobium catenatum | reverse complement strand
CAAGGATTCTCGGGACCAACGACCACTGCTTCATGGTTGCCTCCGTGACGGTCTCTACCACATTAGCACAGCACCGCCTCAAACGGACAAGGCTCTCACGGTCACAGCTCAAGCTTCCCCCAATTGGCACTCCCGCCTCGGACATCCGCACAAAGACACACAACTTCTTCAATCTAGGCTTTTCCCGGACATCAAAAATGTTCATCGT
>NW_021400161.1:0-208 GCF_001605985.2 Dendrobium catenatum | reverse complement strand
TAGTGATATTAAGAGTATTGTAAAACATGTGCTCGAAGTATCAAATGGAAAAGCTCATAATAGTAAAAAAAAGTTGGTGGTGCAATCCAAATGTGCAAGAAAATATAAAAAAAAAAAGATTTGTTATAAAAATTAATTTAGACATAAAAATTTTTTATAATTGGGAAACACATAAAGAGGCATATAAGAAATCTAAGAAAGCAATATG
>NW_021400160.1:0-209 GCF_001605985.2 Dendrobium catenatum | reverse complement strand
ATTATATTTATCCTTTTCCATAAATGATCCTAAGTCAACTTGATGGTATTGATGATTTCTTCACTCTTTTTTTAATACATCTTTATTTCTTCTTAATATATGATCCCCATTTAAGAATATACAATGATAGCTAGTCAAATCATAAATATTTTTCTCCATATATATATATATATTTAGGGGAAACCCACTATCGGGCCTACGCGTTAATA
>NW_021400159.1:0-235 GCF_001605985.2 Dendrobium catenatum | reverse complement strand
AATCATTATTGGGCCTTAAGCTCTGGATGACAAAAATGGAGTGTTGCATTAGGTGATTTATAACTAATATAAACTTATTGAGCAATCATGACTTGAATCTACATTATATTAATGCTAAAGTGTTCCTTAGAAATGATGCACTGTATGACCTTAATACAACAAATAATGTTCAAGGATTACTACACTAGTGCTCGGGTCTAATGTGAAATAAGAAAGGGTTCCGACACCTTAGATG
>NW_021400158.1:0-2948 GCF_001605985.2 Dendrobium catenatum | reverse complement strand
GTTTTCATTCTTGGCAGTAATTTAATCCATAAATTATTGAATTTATATTATTTTAGATCTTTTTGACTTTATTGTTCTATATCATGAATCCTGTAGGCTTGATTTTTAATATTCAGTGTATATATTTAGTTTTGAGTTATATAATCTTTATGTTTCTAGCATTTTATTCCTTTAATGTTATTCTGAATATTAAATTAGGATTTTTGTTTGTAAGACCTTCGAATTATTATCCTAGTGGTGTTGTCCATTGAACATATTTTTTGCATGGGGTTTTGTTTCACTCACTTAGAGGTAAGTAACTAGTATTTATTAAGAGATATAAGAACCCCTCTTTGGTATGGGCATTATAATTCTTTCTTGTGTTAGGCTTCTGGATATTATTAGGTTGTCAGTTCTATTTTTTTATATTTATTTATTAGTATTTTGCATGTTAGGAATCTTATTTATTGCTAATATTGAAAGTATCATGTAGTAGAAATATTAACACTTTGATTTTTTAATGCACAAACTTTTATCGTTTAGAATGGTTCATGCTGTAGAAATTTTAATTAATACATATTGATGTTGTTAATGGAATAAGTGATACTCATATTATAAATCATGTTGGTAATATAATTTATTATTGTCATGTTGATTTAGATAATTCATAGTTATTTCTAAAAGCACTTGTTCTGTATGATTTTGTGTATGCCAGTAAAACCCTATTAGATTTTGGCATGCTGGGCCAGAGTGACGACTATTTAGGAAATCATTAAATTTTTTTGGGTAGGTGTTTACCTTCACAATGTTGGGTATTTAATAAACTGACTATAATTATATACATGTAAATGTATAAATATATAATTGGACATTAATAAAAGGAATGAATGATTGATAAGTCATTTTGAGGTACGATGATACCTAGTATGGTTGCATTTATAAGCATTGAAGTAATTTAACTTCAGCAGTAGTTTGTCAAATACACTTATATCACAAACATACTTGTCATAGGAATCATGACATATATCATTTTTTTAATGATTATAGATTACTACTCCTATCTTTAGGTTGTTCATACTACATGCCCCATTCTTTTAACGTTTATGTATTAATATATAAGAGTTACAAGTTAGGCTTGATTTATCAAATTCACTTGTTGTTCTTTACATTAGGTATTTCTTGTGTGATTAGCAGACTGTCATCTTAGGAGAAAATTTATCAGCAATACACTTTATTTGATATTTAATATTTTGTAGCAGATTATTATGCATTTTGATTTTGACGGTTGGATAGTTTCACTCACGTTATTTTTTTAGACTTATCTTGCTTATAGTAGTCAAATTGTTTTGGTGTACTGTTGTTTGAATTCACATTAATGAAATAAATATTTAGTTTCCTTTCTACTATTTACTTTGATATATTTGATTGTATTATTGTTTATACGCTTTTCCTTCTTGTGAGTACCACACAAGAACTTTTATCCCTTTATCACGTCCTGTATCGTTGGGGTGTACCTCCCTACTAACTTGGGGTGTGATAAAAATTAACTTAAATGATAACATACTGTATCATTTGTGGAATTTTATAGAGGATGGATTTATATTAGACCTTTACAAGAAACTTATAAATCAATCGTCATAGAAAGGTAAGAAGTTCTTATCTAAATTTGAATGGCAAGAGATTGTGGGAAAATAAATTTGACTCCCCACATAGATTTGGGGTTTATCTTATTATTGAAATCAAATTTTGCATTGAGAATTTCGTACCTTCTCGAAAGAAGGATATGATATTCCACAATGGGTTCAAAGATAATAAAAAGGGTTTTTTTTTAATTATTATTTTCACAGTTAAATACATATAGAATAATAACATACTACCTCGAAAGGTAGGAATGATATTTTAGAATAATATCTAGGGAAGAAAATAGAAAATAATTTTAGAAAATTATCATTTTGTACTCAAATATGATAGTGAAAATATCATACCACCTTGGAAGATGAAAATAATATTTTACAAAGGATCTAAATTCAAAAATGAGTTTTAAGAAAGTCTCAATTTTATAAAAATATATGAAAGTGAGCATATCATATCACCTCGAAAGATAAAAATAATATTATACAGAGGCATTTGAGATTAGATCAACATTTAAGTCTCAATTTTATTATTTTTATCACCTCTAAAGATAAAAAAATAATATTCTTAGATTTAAACATTTAAGTCAAGGATGAGAGGTTTGGTGCTTTTGAAAGGGATTAGATCAATCATAACAAATTTTTTTCTGAAATTCAAAGGATGGTGGGTTGGGAGCACATGAGATTTTGGGACAACTTATGAGCACTCTAGTTTATCCTATGTTGGGATTTAATATTTTAGAGATGAGAAATTTTTATTTTTGAGATGACATTTTATTACATATATAAGATTATATTCTTAGGGGATGATGACTTATGATTTGAGGCCTATCTTAAAATAGGTTTTATCCTAAGATGCACAACTTCCCTAAGTCAGAACTGCACATTCATAGGTCGAGTGGTTAGCTACTACCCAAAGGAGGGGAGGTGTCTAGCAAAGAGAGAAGGAAGAATATATATGCATAAGACCCTATATGAGCTCTAGCTTACTTCTTAAAAAGGAATTATCTTTCTATGTTATCTTTAATTTTTTATTTGGTTATGAATAAAAGAGTTTTTATTTCTTAAAAACCTAACAAAATTTAGGCAAAGACCCACACAAGAAAGAAACTTATATAAAAGAGGTAATTTTTGTGCTTAATTGATGTAAATCAATATTAAAAAAAACGTTAAATTTCCTTGTGGTAGGTGCCACTTAATTTCAACCTAGGGTCTGTTGAAAGTAAATGTGGACATGCTCCGCCAACTTTAACCTGAATTCTACTACTATGAAATGATGCAAATCTTTTAAACAAACAAACAAACAACAACAACATCAAGCCTTTATCCCACTACATG
>NW_021400157.1:0-614 GCF_001605985.2 Dendrobium catenatum | reverse complement strand
TGTTAGTAGGCAAGGAAGTCGTAGAGAAATAGAAGTGCTTTTTATCATCAAAATTTATATTTCCTGAAATCAGATTTGTAACACCTATGTCTCTGGGCGTCCCATAAAAATTACAAAGAAAGATTTAGGAGATTACCTCCATATTTCCATAGATGGACCTTGACCTAATCAATGGGTTACTTTAATTAGAGTACGATCAATCTAACCCTAAAAAATGTCACTCTAAATCAATATCAACCCTTTGTTCACTTCTTAAATCAAAATGCATGTATTATCCAGCAGTTCTTTTGAACATCAATAATTCATAAAACTAGAGATCTCATAAATATTAATCCACTTCTTTCCTTTATCACATACTTTATTTTGTATTAAACCCAATTTAATGAAGCCCAAATGATCATTGACTGCATTCAAAACCTGACTCCCATTCACCTACCTTCTACACAAAGGAAGCAAAATATTGCTTTTAGATATGTCATTGCTTATATTTTAGACAAAACTAATTTCACAATAACAAAAATATGAGATTTTAAATACAGAACTAATCACAGAAAAATGTAAAAATTATATACAAAAAAGTAAATAAAAAGAACACATAAGAATTATAGTGGTTC
>NW_021400156.1:0-341 GCF_001605985.2 Dendrobium catenatum | reverse complement strand
AGGTAAGAGAACCTCTCTCTCTCTCTCTCTCTCTCTCCTTCTTTCTCTCTCTCTCTCGGCTTATGCAAAAGATCGGCACATGCAAAGAGGTTCGGTCGGAGGAGGAGACGGGATTGGGGTCTCGGTTGATTAACGGGATTTGGTCGCAGAAGTGCGGGAAAGGTCAGAAGTTACCCTTACAGAGAGCAGCTCCCGTCGTCGATTCCATTCAAAATGTCGTAACTTCCGATCCTACAGGAAAACAGGGAAGGAAAACGGGAAGCCAGCGGGAGCGGAGGGAAGATCGGTGCAGAGATCAGGAGCAAGTGAGGGAGCCAGGAAAAGCGAGAGCGAGCTTGAAG
>NW_021400155.1:0-362 GCF_001605985.2 Dendrobium catenatum | reverse complement strand
AAGCGTAGGGCAATCAGTTCTCACATGTCCAGGTTTTTTGCATTCAAAACAAACAACATCAGAAGATTCTTTAACATGTTTATGATCCTTACCTTTCCTCCAACTTTGATGATGCTTTTCTTTCTTCCTTAGAAAGCATTTGAATTGCCTTGTGATGAAAGCAACTTCATCGCTTTCAGACCCGGAAGATTCAGAATCCGATTTGTGCGCCTTTAGTGCAATTATTTTCTCCTTTTTCTTTTCACCTGCACCAAGATTTATTTGATTCACCCCTTGCTCGTAAGCAATGAGTGAGCCAAGTAAGTTATCAATAGAATAGATATTAAAATCCTTAGATTCAGTGATTGCAGTGATTTTAGCAT
>NW_021400154.1:0-257 GCF_001605985.2 Dendrobium catenatum | reverse complement strand
GATTGTGGAGCTATAGGGGAAGGTGGTGATGTGGAAGGAGTATGTGTTAATGGAGATTGGGGTGTGATGGACGAGAGGGGTATAGGTGTAAGAGGTGATTGGAGGGGAGGAAACGGGAAAGGGAAATTTATGTGGTCGTGGCTTACAACATGACGAGAGGCATGTATGCAGCTGGTTTGAAGGTTGTAGTAGTGATAGCCTTTGTGAGGAGCTGGATAGACTAGGAAGATGCATTCAGCTGATCATGGGAGAAGCTT
>NW_021400153.1:0-1183 GCF_001605985.2 Dendrobium catenatum | reverse complement strand
TTATAATTAAATAACCAACTTTAATCATTTAAAACATTTATAATAAATCCCAAATGCATACAAGTTAATTTTTAACAAAAATCCCTTTTTGATCTTAATGAACAAACATTCTAAATGCATGCAACTTAAACACTAAACTCATATAGGACATACAAAAATCACATAGCCTACTTCACATACTTATATCCTTTGTTAAGACAATCAATTCTAGCTTAGGTTAGGCTGGTGGTGTGATTTACTTGTCGGGTGCTTTGCTTGGAGAGCACACTATGTTTGTTTATTTTTTTACACGCAATCTGAATGTCATGCATTTTATATTTTTGTTGGTGCACTTAGGCTCTTTAATGAAAGCATTAGAAGCATTATGATATTACACAACTTTTATACACATTTTATATTATATACTTTTAAACGCTTCACATATTCCTATAAGTGTTAAAGTAGAATGTACCTAAGAATTGTTGTATACATGTATATGTGCCTATAAATATAGTTTATATATAGATCGAGTTTTACAATATCTTGAGTTGTAAAAAAATCATATACACCTACTTATACATACAAATGTGGCTCCAAAAGAGAATTTCCTCCAGACAATGTCCTTTACCTTGGAGGACATTCTCTTTTGGAATTTCATAAAAGACTTGGAGCTCAAAGATCATAATAAGATGTATCTTTTTCCATACATACGGTAGAAAAAGAAACCAAGGTTTGTTATGGTGAAACCTGGCCACCTTACTTTCCCATAGAGCCTCAGTCTGTTATACAAATTCAAGTCTATAAATGAATAAAATTTTATTTATTTATACACCTCTCTTCTTTGCATCATTTCATATATTACATGCATTTGGGAGGTATTTTGCATTAGTGGGTAGCAGTTTTTCTTAAAATTTTCTCAATGTGCAAGTTTTGGACTTTATAGGAACATGTATACTAGTTCTTGGGTGATGTAGCTTTAAGTACTGTAGACACCAATCCCTTACCTATTCATACATACATGTTTATTTTACTTCTGCTATGTACATAGAGTCTAGGTGTATGCCTCTCATTTTCAAGGTAGCGGGATCCCAGTTACACATGGGGGATGCTACACTTTTCCTATTGGTATAGGGTTGTTATGCTGCCAAAATTTTAAGGAAACTATGGTAGTTAGAAAATTTAGCTAGGTAATTTAAATATGATA
>NW_021400152.1:0-261 GCF_001605985.2 Dendrobium catenatum | reverse complement strand
GACTTTGAGAGTTGTTGTAAAACCTTAACCACAACTCACCAGAGAGAAATGAAAATGAAAATATTCAGGCAATAAGGTATTGAATGCGGGTAATTGATTTGAGGTTTTGGAGAGGAAATAAGAGATTTGTTTTTTTATTTTTTTTATTAAAGAAAAATTTAAATTATATTAAAAAAGTTCGTAAAATATTTTAAACATGTGTGTCCAATTTTTTTATCTATTTTTTTAATCGGACACATCTTCAGCATTTCAGATACCTCA
>NW_021400151.1:0-283 GCF_001605985.2 Dendrobium catenatum | reverse complement strand
TATTAAATAATATATAAATATTTAAAATGAACTTTCTTTCTCTCCTCTTCCCTATCTCTATCTCTCTCTCCCTCGCTCTCTGCATTTCCCCCTCCCCCTCTCCCTCTCACTTTCTCCTTTCCTCTTCCTCTCTATAACTCATTCTCTCTCTAAGCTAAATACGATCAATCTGTTTGGAGAATTCAAAATGTGCTGAACTATTTGACGTATTTTGAATGTGCCAAATTATATGACGAATTTGCTCATATTTAAATTTTAATTATTTCATGCTCTTTCTACTTTT
>NW_021400150.1:0-894 GCF_001605985.2 Dendrobium catenatum | reverse complement strand
TTATTTGTTCGTGCGCTGAATTTTTGTGCATCGTTAATATGTAAAAAAAAATTCATTCTACCACTACGAATTTAGGTTTGTCTGATTAAATTACGGTTTCATTTTAGACCGCTTTCTTACTGCTTTTTAAAACAATTTTTTAGTAAAAAAAAAAAGATATTTGTATTTTAAAGCTGTTTTTAAAAGCAATAAAAAAATCGTCCAAAATGAAACTTAAGTCTAAAAGCTTGGATATCTATTGTAACTAAAGTTTGATCAAGGCATACTGAACTAAAAATGAGCATCGATATGTAAATTTGATGTGAGCGCATTAGCGTAGGAGTTGGAAAATTATTACGTCCGGTGTCCGAATTCAAACAGACACCAATCCAGACGCGCCACATCGCCCAGATACACCTGGGGTCCAGTGAATCCGGGTGAAAAGCGCGTCTGGTTGGTGTCCGGACGGTCCGGTGACCGGACGTAATAATTCACCATAGGAGTTAGGGGGGTTTATATCATTAGACTATCAAGTTAGTCATTATGTTGTTATAGGCTTTCAAAAATTAGAGAATTAAAATTATTACATTTACTTATAGCATATCTAACCAAAAGTTTTCATTTTTCACTTCAAAATGCAGTGAAATTCAAAAATGTTGTGATTCATCTCCAATTGAATTCAATTTTACACGCTTCTACGAAGGTAACCGTCTTTCTCCTCTTTCGCGCATTTCTTCGCAGATCCAGTTGAGACATAAATATTGCGTAGGTGAACAGTGCAACGCTAATATTGACGTCGCATTGTTCACCCGCAAGCAAATAGCAGAAGATTTGATGTTCGGTTGAAGCGACTGAACGACGCCATACGCATATTTGATGTTCGGTTGGAGATGCTCTAATCAATTCTCCAAATAC
>NW_021400149.1:0-926 GCF_001605985.2 Dendrobium catenatum | reverse complement strand
AATTCTCATATGATGCCTCCTTAAAACAACAAAAAAATTTAGAAAAATAAAAAATCCAGAAATGTTCATTTTTTTACTTTCCTTGTGTTTTTGTTTTTCTTTTACTGTGTTTTGATTGTTTTTGTTTTGTTTTATTTTTGAGGGTCTTGATCATCACCATTCTTTCCTTGATTTCAACTTCTAGTCACATCGTCCGGGCCGATACTTTTATAAATCCTGGACGATATGACAAATTATGTTCAACATCCATCTGCTGACCTTTTCTATGCTTATTGTTACTCATCGTCCTGGACGATCCTTTATCGTCCTGGACGATATGATCGAACTCTGCCATGATGATAGTCCTGGTCGATAGAATATTTCGTCTGGCTGATGCATTTTATGTGCATCGTCCGGGCCGTTACACTGGATCGTCCTGGACGATCCACGTGTCAGCACATTTTGATCTTTAAATTCGGCCCCAGACGATCCATTATTGGACAATCGACCGGGCGGAGCCACTGTTCGTCCTGGACGATACACGTGGCATGAATCTAAAACGTTTTAACTTCGACCGGTATGATCAATTCTTGTGCATCGTCCTGGACGATACACCTAATCGGCCCGGACGAGTTACTTTTTCAACGATCGTCCGGATTGACTCCTCGGGCCGATCACCTGTGTCTAATCGGCCTGGTCGATTTCTGATCGGCCCGGACGATTTGACCGCCTTTTTGACCAATCGGCCTGTACGCAATTATTGTGCCCTATCGACCTGGACGATTCTGCGATAGGACAGGACGATCTGGCCGTTTCTTTAAAATCAGGCCGTTCCAGCCAAGATTTCTCACTCTCCACTCATTTTCCTTTGTGTTTTCTTGCTAAACCTTCTTCTATGGTTGGTGTGAAATGTGTTCGTCAGGTGTCTGGGAGTTCTTCGAGGTCCA
>NW_021400148.1:0-425 GCF_001605985.2 Dendrobium catenatum | reverse complement strand
TTCAAATAAAAAGTCCATATAAACCAAGTGGGATTGCGGAGTCTAGTGGTGCAAATGAGTCAAGCCGAGCTCAAGTCTCATCGAGCTTGTGCTTGGATCGTCAATTGTTTAAGTGGCTCAAACATGAGTTGAATGTGAATTTTTTGGCTCGAGCTCGAATAAGTTGCTCGAACTTAGCTCGTTTGTGGGCTTCATAGCTCAACATGAAGTGCATTTTTTTTTTAATTTCATTTTTGTATGAAGATAAAATTTATATGGCAAAAATAATTAGAATCACATTTAAGGAAATAAGTTGAATAATATAAGTTATTGATAAATGATTTCATATATGTGAGTAGAATTTTCAAAATAATAGAAAGGAGAGGATAGGGCATCTATAACAAGAAAAATACAGAAGATTAAGGAATGGTACTTCTAACAACTAA
>NW_021400147.1:0-228 GCF_001605985.2 Dendrobium catenatum | reverse complement strand
TGGACGTAGGTCAAGTTGATTGAACCACTATAAACCTTTGTGTTCTTCTTACTGCTTCAGCACTTTAATTTTTTTCGCACTTATTTTTTCGTGGTGATTTTGGTTTGTCATAATCGTTCTTTTGGTTTTAAATAATTTTTTAAAAAACTAATTCACTCCCCCTTCTTGGTTAGCCTCGGGACTAGTTCATAGTGTTGAGTCTAGTAAATAGGTTGTTAGACCTAAGTT
>NW_021400146.1:0-359 GCF_001605985.2 Dendrobium catenatum | reverse complement strand
GCCTCAGTTCAATGTACGGTACGATTAGAATAAAATTAAAGGTTTGTCTGGTATGAACATTGGTATGATCAAAATTCATCTCGGTTTATCATACGATGTGACCATGGTCGTATAATACGATCACCAATCATTAAATTAGCCATGATTTAATTGACTAATCATGGGGGTTAATTTTGGCAAGTTTTCAAATATTCATACAGTACGATGTATTCAAAATTCAAATCTTTAAAAATTACTTAAATTAATCTGGTGACTAGGGTTTCGGGTTGAAAATAAATTGAACAGTATGATTAGTTCACAAGAGTTAGTCATTAAGACATAGTATATCGTATAGTGCAAATTAAAATCATGCAGTATGA
>NW_021400145.1:0-404 GCF_001605985.2 Dendrobium catenatum | reverse complement strand
GTGCCCGATCAAGCTAATTTTGTGATGCCGTATCAAATATCTAATTAATAATAATTATAATAATCCAGTAGCATGAGTAGCAGAATAATACAATAACAATAAATTCATATAGTAACAATAAATCCATACAATAAGAAGAATAATGCTTCAAGAATAAGTATTTCAGTAATCCCTAAATGATTTGCACACTTAGTTTGTGTCTAATTTGGGGGTCACTTATTCAGGACATTTGATTTGGCATGATGGATATCCATCATCGTCGGGTGAGGTGGGTAAGGATTTTGATATTGAGAAAGATTACTCCTTTAAGGAATTGTATAGTTTAGATGTTTGTCAGGTAGCTGAGAAAGTACTCTCTTGTGGCAGTAAGCATTGTATGAGGAAATCTAGAAAGTGGTTGTTTG
>NW_021400144.1:0-272 GCF_001605985.2 Dendrobium catenatum | reverse complement strand
AGCAAAGCATAATATATTTATGGTAGTAGGGCTAGTTCTACTAAAAAATGGGGAAATATTAAGAAAACTAATTTGATAAGGAGGCAACTTTGGGCAAGCCAAAACAACAACGCTCAATAATTCCATACTTCTTTTTGATATCAAGAATCAGAGAGTGCGAAGGTTAACACTAAGGCAAATCATTGTTCAATCCCTTTATGAATTTGTCAATGTTAGAGGCTACTAGTGGCCTTTATAAAATAAGCATGAAAGTCTAAAGCTTCTCTTGAAAT
>NW_021400143.1:0-305 GCF_001605985.2 Dendrobium catenatum | reverse complement strand
AAAAAATTATCTTGATCGGCAACGAATCTCGAGGCAAGATTGAGTTGGAAACTTTCGAAATTTAAATTGGGATCATCCAAACTCTGACATCAGCAAACTTAAAGTCAAACTGAGTGTCTCGAGAATACGAACCCAACGACACAAAATCATCCCAATCCGAGCCCAAACGGATCAAATCGATGGTTAGAAGCGTTGTTGGAAGGTTCGAACCACAATTTGGATTATCAAACGGTTTCCAAACATAACGTACTTATAGAAAAATAAAGCGGCTCGACGAGACAAATCTAACAAGCTCAAGATCACCG
>NW_021400142.1:0-303 GCF_001605985.2 Dendrobium catenatum | reverse complement strand
CTATAAACAATTTTGTGGGAAAGGAAATTGATAAATTGTTTGTTAGTAACTTCTTTGAATGGAGCATATTCAACTCATTTGGAAAAGTAATAACTTGTTATTAAGCTGAAGCGGTATACAAAAGATGATGGTCAATTGATGGGCCAAAATATATCAGTGTCCCAACATTCAAATGGGTAGGATGCTACCATTAGATGTAATAGATTTGGAGGTTGTGTATTACACAGTCATAGATTTAACATTCATTGCACCTTTTGGTATGGTCAAACATCAATGGCCAATAGTAGCTAATTCTTTTAATTT
>NW_021400141.1:0-1135 GCF_001605985.2 Dendrobium catenatum | reverse complement strand
GAAGCTTGACTTGATTCTGCTTACGATGAAAGTTTTTATAGTGATGGTTTTTATCGACATTACAATCCGAGTTTATTTTGGCTAGCTATGTTGTATCTTAACTGTTTTTATCATGTTTTGTAGCATTATGTAGTATTGTAAGTGTTTCTGTTGAATGCGAAGGAAAATGTGATGTTGCTTAGAAAAATTATGTATTTTCTACTTATGTTGTATGAAAAGAGATGATGTATTTTTCAGTTTTTGTGGAATGTACAAAAAATTGGTATTCACTCCTTTGTTGGAATGTAAAGTTGTGATTTGAATGTTGGCTTAAGTTGGTTAAACTGCTCTACTTATTGTCTTTATTTGTTATTCACTCCTTTGGTGGAAAGTAAAGCTATGAATTTTATTTTTCTTCTATAAAGATTTTAGAATTAGATTTGAAAGTTGGCTTCGATTTTAGATACATAAGCAGCCCACGTCCAGTTGTGACCGAAATCAGCCATAAGACTTGTTGCGGACTAGAATATACTCTGCGGTAGAGTTAGAAAATTTTCGTCTGAGCGTTGTACGAATATCTAGCACACGCAAACAGAAGATAATAGAACACCAGTATTTTTACGTGGAAAACCCAAAAAAGGGAAAAAAAACCACGGGGCCACGCCCAGTTGAAAAGTTCCACTTGTGTAGTTTGAGATACAAGAGGCTGATTCGTCCAACAAGTTAGGATAATCAGATTACAATGAGTTTCTTCTATATTGAATTTTAGTTACAAAGTCGAGCAGTGTTCCAGCGTCACTCGGGCGTCCGGCGGGATTCTGACGACGGGAAGAACTCCGGCGGTGGTCGAGGAGGAGCTATTCTCTCCTCTCCTTCTCTTCTCTTCTTCTCTTCTTCTCTTCTTCTTTTCTTCTTCTCTGCTTCTTTTCTTCTTCTTGCCTGGGGTCCCCTCTCATGAGAAATGAGGGGTCTATTTATAGATTTTCTGGAATGGCATAGCTCGTAAATAGGTGTGAGATCAAGGAAAAATAGGGAGTGGTCGAATGAACAGTCGATATTGAATCCCTTGATTGTGCACCGTTCGTTAGACATTTCAAGGTCTTAACGATGTCTAAATTTTTCTGATTTCTAATTTTATTTAGAAAATTTACTTGAG
>NW_021400140.1:0-487 GCF_001605985.2 Dendrobium catenatum | reverse complement strand
ATATAGTTTGAGGTAAATATTTATATAATATTATCCTTTTTGAAATAAAAAATATTAACTTTATAACATAATTCAAAAATATTTATACAGGTATCTTATCAAATTGCGTGTTGAGGATATTAGTTCATCTGCAATATTTACAGTTTTTGATAATGAAGTGGAACAAATCATTGGCATGCCACTTACAAATTTAGAGAAAATAAAGGTAAATATTTTTTATGTCATTCTATTTATATTATAACTTATATATGCATACGTTTATATATTTTTTCATTTTTAATGTAGGCATCCAATATAGAAGATTATAATAACATTATCAAAAAATTTTATGATAAGAAGCTGATATTCTCAGTAAAGGTTCAAGATAAACAATGTGGCAATCGAACCTTTCGTTCAATTACAGCTCAATTTATAAAAGAAGAATCTGATGAAGTTATTGAGATCGAACCTAAAGAATCAAATTAGACGTTCTTTAAACTTTCATCTT
>NW_021400139.1:0-302 GCF_001605985.2 Dendrobium catenatum | reverse complement strand
AGCATGGAAAAATTTTGAGTTAGAGTCTCCATCCACCGTCCATTTGGCTTTTGCTCTTTGTTTCCACCAAGACTCCAATCTAGCCATGGTTGAGTTGAGTTCAAAAACTTTCATTTTAAGAGACCAGCATTCTTCCTTGGTTAGCCAACCATTGTTAGACTCTTTATTTTGTAGTTCCAAAATTTGTTCCATCAAATCATCTTTGAACAAATTCAAATTCTTCAACTTAGCTTTACTCCAAAAAAAAAGAGTGCCTTTAGCACTCTTTTGAATTTAGAATTCAAAAAGAGTGCCCAAATTAT
>NW_021400138.1:0-422 GCF_001605985.2 Dendrobium catenatum | reverse complement strand
CTATCTTCAATAAGGACGAGCCCAGCAAAACTCATGTAGTTCTGAGTGAAACAGAATAAGAAGCTGAACCTTCACATGCTGTTGGACCAAATTATCAGGATTTGGTTCAAAGATTTGACAATTTAGAGGCTCATTTTGATCAAAGGTTTGATCAAATTAAAACTCACTTGTAGCAGCAAGATATTCAGCACAATCAGTATATGGGATTTATGCGTGGTCAGATAAATGTCATTAATTACAACATGTTTATGATGAGTAATTACTTAAACTTCTTTGGTGCAGCACCACCTCCTCCTCCTCCAGATCAGGGTCCATCTGAATGATTTGTTTAGTGTTTGTTCAATGTTTCGCTGTAGTTCATGTGTTAGTGATTTCCTTTAGTTTGTTTTTTTTTTTCTTGTTTTAGTTGTGTTACTATTGAT
>NW_021400137.1:0-300 GCF_001605985.2 Dendrobium catenatum | reverse complement strand
TTTCAAAATAAACTTATTTGTAAGAACTTAATGTGTCGTGCATCTCATAAACCTAGGAATAGGAATCATAACTTTCATAGGTTTGGTAACCCTTTTCTTATTGTTAGATGCTATTCATGTGGAATGTTAGAACATATTAACCACACTTGCACGATTCATCATAGAACTCTTTGGACGTGGAGACCAAAGCTGCATTAAACATAGCTTGACTTGCATTTTGAAGATTTATTCAAATTTAAGAAGGGACCCAAACTCACTTGGTCTCCCAAAACTGTTCTTCCATGATCTTTAGATTTGAGG
>NW_021400136.1:0-578 GCF_001605985.2 Dendrobium catenatum | reverse complement strand
CGTTGCAGGACTTAATAAGATCTAAAAAAGAAGAAAATCGTCCTCACCCTCAGAACCAAATCTAATTGGGTACTATAAGAATATTTGACCCGAAAACACCCAAAACTAATGGAAAGCAAATTGGACCTTATCCCGCCTAGATTGGGGAAGCCACGGCTAACCACCTAAGCGCATTTAAAATCATGTGGTCCATCTCTTTGCAAAGATTCAGTTTAGGATGTCTTTAAGGTTTTAAGAAGTTGGGGCCGACATCTAAGACAGCATGATCCTATTTGGCCCCTCAACTTATGTAGGGTGATAACAATCCAGATCCAGGATAAAACAAAACACGACATGCAAGGGCCCTAAAAAGAGCTACTGCACAAACAATGTAAACAAACAAATTAAATAATTCAAAGTTATAATATCCAATGTCCAATGTCCAATGTCCATATTACACCCAGAATTTGCATAAAAGTAAAGTGGCCGGGAACCACTGGCAACAAACCCGGATTCTAATCCTAAGAATGACGCAAGTAATTTCTGAACTGGGATATACTGTTCCTTGAATCTTTATTTCTTCATCTTCTTTCTTCAAT
>NW_021400135.1:0-211 GCF_001605985.2 Dendrobium catenatum | reverse complement strand
CTACGAGAAACCCGATCCCCTATCGATAAGTTGATAGAGTCGACAAGGTTCAATCAATAAAGGGAAATGACCCCAAACACCCCGATGATGGCCGCGTTGATTGAAGATCTCAACAGGAGGGGTTCATTCCAAACACTTTCAAATTCCACCCAAATATCCCAAAACCCAAAAACTCCACAAAAATTTTCAAAACCCAAAAATATTTAAATTT
>NW_021400134.1:0-1392 GCF_001605985.2 Dendrobium catenatum | reverse complement strand
CCTTCACTATTCGGCTCAAAATTGAACTCCTTAAACTCTAAGTACCTTTTTAAATTAAGCAACGTCTCCTCGCTCCTTCCCATAGTGGTCTTAGAGTTTGCGAGCTGTATCAAATGGAGAGCCATGGCAATTGAAACGGACACAACTCCATTATCATCAAGGACATCCAGAACTCTCCCTTCAAAGCTTAAAATCTTCTCATGATCATCAGTACCAAGGGAGTCTAGATTTTGTCCAACCTTTAAGCAAGCAAGACCAAGTGATCTGGCCAGAGAGGCGGATGATCGAGAGGGTGATTCGATTGAGCTGAGATGAGATATAGAATTTGCATATTCAGCGGCAGAAACATTGGCCCGTAGCTGGTGGCTCCCGATCATGGTTGAGAGATGTGGCTTATGTTGCGCACTGATCGGAAGTAGTGTCTGCTTAACCATCGATCCGCCGTTGCTGAACTGTTGCTGTCGGAGCCATGCTACGTGGAGGGAAGATTCGACGTATGCTGCCACGAAGGGAATCCCTTCATCATCGACAACTTTCTTTTCATCGGTCTGGTCGAGAGACGAAACAGGATTGCGGTTCTGGTCGCGAGATAAAGTGGAGGTGGCATTGCTGGTGACGAGACTGGGCTGGATTGGGGCCTGTCGCGCGGACTGAATCATGCAGATAAGATTGGATTCGTGCCAGACGGGGTCGAAACGAGTTGCGACGCAGAACTCTGCGGGTGCGGGCGTTCCAACTAAAAGTATCGTTTCAGGCATCGTGCTCATTTTCCATCCGGCTGAGGTGGTAGCAGACTGCGAATCTAGCACTGGGAGAAGCTTATAGTAAACCGAGAGTTCGTCTTGAAGAGGATAGCAACACGGTTCCCCAACTGTATCGAGAGTTCGTCTTGTGCAAGAAGCCGGCGACAGGTCCGGAGAGCAAGCCGACGAGAGGGCTGTGGTCGGGCTTGTGGATAGCGAAGAGGGCCACTGCACGCTGGAGTCGCGCAAATGCTGAAGCTGTGGAGGTGAGCGCACAGGACGCGATGGCGAGCCTGATAAGGGCTTTGCACAAGCTGCAGGCGGACGTCCGGGTGGCCGAAGGATACTGCAGGGGCGCAAGCGCTCTGTCGGAACCGCAGTCGGCGTGATTTGCGGATTCCGCTGAAGGCTGGAGCCAATGCGATCGCTTCGCGTGGGTTGGAGGCGGAAGCTGCTTAAAGCAGGAGAGCCTCTTAGATGCCACGGGTGATGGATTGAAGAGTCTTCTTGCAGTGAGAAGAAAGAAAATAACCAATGGCGAAAGCTCAAAAATGAGATCAGTCCTAAGCGGACTTGAGGAGGTGCCAGAGTGATATTGCGGGAGCTGAGCGGTAGGTCAGGCGGGAGCGGAGGAAATATGGCGTTGGCG
>NW_021400133.1:0-203 GCF_001605985.2 Dendrobium catenatum | reverse complement strand
TATCATTAAATAGATTAAAAAAGTTGACATACCTAAGTCCTAACCCTTGAACACAACAAATTAATTAAATATTGCATAATTTCACAAATAATCTTAAATAAGAAATATTAATGAATAACTGAATTTGTTCAAAAATTAGTTTAAGGATTATATTGGCATTATAAAAATTGCATTTAATATTTTTATGTCTGCCACTGCTAAAA
>NW_021400132.1:0-254 GCF_001605985.2 Dendrobium catenatum | reverse complement strand
TGCTACGATCAATTCTGATTTTTGATTTTTGTACGATTCTGACTCTGTTGATTTAACCCGTTCTGATTCTGATGTGATCTGTCTGTATCTATTCTGATTTGTTCTGTTTCGTTCTGATATGTCCGAGTGGATATCTGTCTGATTCTGTTCCGATTTCAGATTGGATTTCTATCTGATGAGTTTGGTTTTGGATTCTTAGAATTTTGATTGGAGGATTTTTGCTTTGCTGAGCTGTTGAGCTCACTCTTATTTTC
>NW_021400131.1:0-642 GCF_001605985.2 Dendrobium catenatum | reverse complement strand
GCACAAAAAAATTGCTTTATGAAGCAGTAAGAAAGTCAACTCAAACTAAGCCTTACTGCTTTCTGAAATTATTTTTTAGAACAACTAGAAAGCTATTTTAGAAAGTAGCAAAAAGCTAACGGCTTTCTTAATGCTTCTTAAAGCAACTTTCATGTAAAAAATTAAATTTTTGTACTAAAATGCTATTTTAAGAAGCACTAAGAAAGTCATCCCAAACAAAATCTTAGGCTTCTTCATTTTGGACAGCTTCCATATTGCTTCTTAAAGCAGCCTTTTAGTACAAAAATATTAATTATTGTACTTAAAAATTGCTTTAATAAGCAGTAAGAAAGCCGTGGGACGGCTTTTTTCTTGCTTCTTAAAATAAATTTTTAGTACAAAAATTAAAATTTTTGTATTAAAAAATTAATTAATAAGCAATAAAAAAGCTATCCCAAATGAAACCTTAATGTAAAAAAAGATAACTTTTTAGAAATTTATTATACATAAGAAACAGCTTCTACTTTCCTTTGACAAAATTTATTTTGAAAGCAACAAAAAAAGAAGTGATTAAATATAAATTATAATTGCAATCATAAAAATAAAATAGTAAGAAAATTATTCCAAATAAAATCTTAATATGCCCCAGAAATTAAAATCAGT
>NW_021400130.1:0-201 GCF_001605985.2 Dendrobium catenatum | reverse complement strand
GCAACGCCAAGAGCCCAAAGAAAACCTAAATCTAAGATATCTCAAATTTCAGCCAAATTCAAGATACCCAAAGCCTAGAAAAATCAACTATTTAATGCATACAATTCAAAAGGAATTCCCTAAACAAGTCCCTACAATCAATTTCCCTGGCTTTTCTCCACCTTCCCTGTACCCATCAACACCCCATAACAACCGATGTCC
>NW_021400129.1:0-251 GCF_001605985.2 Dendrobium catenatum | reverse complement strand
CAGAAGGGGAGAGGAAGCAGGAATAGGTAGCTCCTCATCAGCCTCAGGCTTTACTTGAGCTAAAGTCTTAAAAGGCACGATCCTCTTTGCCTTGGAAATCTTCTTTCTAAGTCTCCTCAAGTAATTCTTCTTTTGGTTCTTAGTGGAGAAGTTAAGTCCAGAGCTAGATCCTTCCTCAAAAATAGACTTGACTTCAGTGGGAGGCTCAACAACCGGCTCAGATTGTTTCTGATCATCGCTAACTACTGGCA
>NW_021400128.1:0-311 GCF_001605985.2 Dendrobium catenatum | reverse complement strand
TTTCAAGTTGGTGACTTTGTGTATGTCAAAGTCAGTCTGATGAAGGGTGTGAGCAGATTTGGCAAAGTGAGCAAGCTCAGTCCAAGGTATATTGGACCGTTTGAAATCCTTGAAAGGATTGGTAAATCTGCTTATCGGCTGTTGTTATCTGATCAGATGTCTGATGTGCACAATGTGTACCACGTATCTACTTTGAGAAAGTGGATATCTGACTCTGGAAAGAAAGTGTCTGCTGATGAGATTGAGATTCAGGAGAATTTGAGCTATAAAGAAAAACCCGAGTTGATTCTAACTTACGATGTTCGTAAGTT
>NW_021400127.1:0-317 GCF_001605985.2 Dendrobium catenatum | reverse complement strand
AAAAAGGTCTCATTTCGGACGACTTTCTCACTGCTTCTTAAAGCAATTTTTTAGCACAAAATAAAAATTTTTGTACAAAAAAAATTGCTTTAAGAAATATTAAAAAAATTTCACAAAGCATAAATTTGACTCAAGCAAACTTAACATCAATAAAAAAAATTAATTCACATCAATAAGGGAAGAAAACTATTTATCTTAAGAGTTAGCGAATATCTTCAAATATGATAATATATCCTTCTTTGATAATGCTTTTATCTAAAAATATTTAAGATATATATTTCATGAAATAAAAAATATAATAGATATATAAATATAAA
>NW_021400126.1:0-261 GCF_001605985.2 Dendrobium catenatum | reverse complement strand
TTGTCTCAAGAATTTTTAAAATACCAATTCGCCCCCCTCTTGGTTAGCTTGGGACTAAGTTCATAGGGCTTAACATCCCGAACGAACTTTCACGAACTTTTTCGTATGAAACCTCATGAATCGATTTTTGACATGTATACAAGATTTACTCAAATAGTTACTTCACTACATGCAGTAGGAAAAGAACTTTCAAAATATGAAAAAGTTAACAAGATTTTGAGATTCTTGCCTTCATCTTATGATGCTAAAATCACTGCAATC
>NW_021400125.1:0-227 GCF_001605985.2 Dendrobium catenatum | reverse complement strand
GATTTCAGTTTGACATTTTCCCGCCTCTCGCCATTTTTTTTTTCCCGCCTGAAAAGCCTGTCAACAGCTGCTTTTTTTTTCTTCAAAACCAAAAAGCTGTCAGCAGCCTTGGAACTCACATTTGGGACACATATAAATTTTTTTTTTTTTTGGAATATTTGGGGCAGAATCCCATTCATTGATAAAAAGAAAGGTTACAGAAATAAATTCCTGATGCTTAACATAAA
>NW_021400124.1:0-293 GCF_001605985.2 Dendrobium catenatum | reverse complement strand
GTGCTTTTAATTAATTTTTATTTAAAAATAAATTTATTTATTTTAAAAATATTTACATAACTTTTAATTGTTTTGTAAAATTTTAAAAATAAAATAAATAGTTGTCACCACCACCATCACAAGTGTCAAGTATTATAATTATTGTTACAGACTACAACATTCGCGGCAGTAAAAAAACAAAGAGCTTACCGTCTTAGCTTTGAATAAAAATCTAGCACTACAACAACAACAACAACAACATTAAGCCTTTATCCCACTGGCTACATGAATCCTTTTTCTCCATTGTGTCCTAT
>NW_021400123.1:0-207 GCF_001605985.2 Dendrobium catenatum | reverse complement strand
ACATCCTTGGTGGATTCTCCTAACCTCATCCACACAGATTAACATCATCGACCAGGGCTCCGACATACAACCTTGAATAGGTCTTACATCCTTGGTGTATTCTCCTGACCTCATCCACACAGGTTAACGTCGTCGAGCAGGGCTCCGGCATATAACCTCAGATAGGACTTACATCCATGGTGGATTCTCCCGACCTCTTCCACACAG
>NW_021400122.1:0-307 GCF_001605985.2 Dendrobium catenatum | reverse complement strand
GGTTTTCTGGTCCGATACTAACGCCGAAAATGGGGTTTTGATTACCCGTCCCGTTGCAAGCATCGTAACGAATTCTCTCCTACCAAGCTAGAGAAAAGCGTGCATAGGTGGTCGTTCGCCGCGTTGCAAGCGCCGGGAGTGGGTGTTCAAAGTTTTAGGGTTTAGGAGTGTTATACCTTAACGACCGGCGGGAGCGATGTTGGCTCGAGGGAGAGAGAGAGCATCATCATTTTTCTTTCTTTTCTTTTTTTTTATTAATTTAAATTAATTATAATCAATCATAATTAAAAAAATTAATTTAAAATTA
>NW_021400121.1:0-247 GCF_001605985.2 Dendrobium catenatum | reverse complement strand
TCTCTCTCACTCTCTCTCCCTCTCTCTCTCTCTCTAATTCCCTCCCTTTTATTCATCTCTCTCTCTCACTCACTGACTCTCTATCTCTCTCATTCCTCTCTCCCTCTCCCTCCATCCCCCCTCTCCCTCTTTCCTCTCTCTCTCTCTCTCTCTCTATCCATCTCTCTCTCTTTCTCTCGTTCAGCTCTCTCTCTCTCACTCTCTCCCTCTCTTTCTTAAACCCCTCTTTCTCTCATTCTCTCTCTCT
>NW_021400120.1:0-205 GCF_001605985.2 Dendrobium catenatum | reverse complement strand
GTCTAATTAATTCGAATGCAACTCCTCATCAATAAAACCAGCAAGGATCGTTGAATATAGGGTTTTCCACCGTTGATCCTTAATTCAAATCGATTAAGAAGGTTTTCATTAAGGTTTTTTAAGTACGCAGAGTATATGCATTTCATACGTGATCTCGACGCAGGTAATACGTAGGACATACGCATAAGGTAGTTCTTGGTTTTTT
>NW_021400119.1:0-2999 GCF_001605985.2 Dendrobium catenatum | reverse complement strand
TCTAAGTCAAAGCACAGAACAAGTCTTTATAAGCTTTATGACGAGGACTCACATTACTTACGGGTACACCTGGAGGACATCTTACCCACGGTTGCACCTTTCCGTTTGCTTATGCTCAGTATATGCTTATTAGTTTGCTTCCCACTACCGTTCTTACCTTTTCTGTTACTTATAGCTTATTATCAACTTTTATTAGCTTTGTCGATCCTTTTCTAGTAGGTGGATACAGAAGTTGTTATATAGGTGAAAGTGAAGAAGAATAGAGCAGAATACAATATACTACTTTGGTTTAACCATTCTCTGTATTACAGATTTATTGTTCTATTCGTTGCATTGTTTTTCTCAAATTCCTCTGCAGATTACCTACATCACTTTACCTGAACTACGGATCTAGTAACTAAGTTATTTACCCTTTTGATTGCAGAACAGGATAACATTGTCCAGTTATACTCATTTCTTCTTCAGTTAAAAATTTAATATCCTCCTGGTACGTAGCGGTCTTGTATAAACTAATTGAGACACTTGGGCAGATTAATTTTCAACAAAAATAATAGTGATAATCCAGAGTTGAGACCCTTAAAACTGCTTACCTTTTCAACCCATCACACACATGGCCGCACCAAATGGTAATGATGACACACATAGCTTCCGGCTAAGTTTTCCCATATCGTTGCTAAGTAGAGGGCTCGAACATCATTCATAACAATAGCTACTCTTTTTCAGTACATGTAATAACAACACAAAACTAACGAGTCATGAACCATTGAATACCTTCTCCGTAGATGCAGAAAGAGGATCCCCTAGAAGGATTTCTGCTGGAGATAAGCTCAAAACCACGGCTTCGAGCCCCGATCTCATAACATTGTCATAGAACGTACCAGGAATGACCTCCCCAGTCGTTATCTCCACTCCAACTATCCCAATCGCCGCGCCCCGAAGGAGGACAACGAAGAGGGAGCAGAAGAAGAGGACATCGATCGCACTTCCATAACCCCGCCAACTCTTTTGTTGCTATGGTAGATGCCAAAGGAATGGCGCAGAAGACGGGGAGGCCGATTTTGCCAAGGATTTAGGGTTTAGGCTTCGATTCCTGGCTGCCGTGAATGGAGGCGACGAGGCAGGGGTTCAGCCTGGCACGATGGTTTCGCCAACATGCTCTCCCTTCTTCTCCTTTCTTCCCACGCTCCGCGCTTTGCGTTCTTCTCATTATTTTATTTCGCGCCAGGATTTCTAAACCCCACTCAATTTCAGCGGGTTTATAGCGAGGAATTAATTATGCTCCGCTTAAAATTAACCAAACCATATAATTTATAAAATACATGCTCTCCTAATTTTCTGCATATCAAACAGCCCCTACATTAGTTTAGTTGTTGGAAAATAAAACAAAAAACAAAAAACAAAAAACGTTGGCTTACTTTTGCCATTGGCTCTAAACCTCTCCTACATTGCGCCAACTTCATCTCTTTCATTTTAGAGCTCTCTCTCCTATAAATTCCAAAGCTTCTTTCCCACTGATTTTACCCTATCACACTTTCTTACTATTTTCTCTTTTCTTTTGATAGAAATATTTCTAATCTTGACAGCTCTTCTCATAAAAGCGATATCTATTATCCAAAAATTAGATTTTCCTTTTTTATAGAAAGATATATATAAATGGGTAGGGTGAAGCTGGAAATAAAGAAAATTGAGAACAATATAAATAGGCAAGTGACGTTTTCGAAGCGACGCAATGGCCTCATCAAGAAGGCTTACGAGCTCTCCGTTCTCTGCGATATAGATATCGCGCTCATCATGTTCTCTCCTTCTGGCAGGCTCAGCTCCTTCTCCGGTCGCCGGAGGTAAATTGAACCCTATTTATTTTTCTTTTTTCAAAAATAAATGATATTTTGTAATTTAAATAACTTTATTATTATTTTTTAATATTGCAGGATTGAAGATGTGATTGAAAAGTGCATTAATATGCGAGAGCATGACAAAGGAGGGTATGCCATTTAATTAAATGTTATTATCTGCATTAATTTTTTTAATCATAATTAATTATTAATTAACACGAATTCCCTTTTAATTTCTTAATGTTGAAGCAGGGCTAAGCTGGACAAGATGGACAAAGATGTAAGTTGGCATCAATTTTGAATTTCTCATTAATCATTTTTATTCATTTATAAACAAATTAGGAACTAAATTTGTATGTTTCTCGTAATTATTTTTTAATGGATATTTGCAGTACTTGATGAGGACTCTTATCAAACTCAAAATATGAGGATGACATGGCTGCCCACCAAGCCAAGTAAGTTTTATTTAGTCATTAATTTTTACAATTCTATCATATTAACTTTTTTTTTTTCATTTTACTTCATATGTACGGCCTAATTCAGCCCGGAGATGCTGAGCAAAAACTTCAAAGTGGAGGTACGTATGTCAGTTAGAATTGATGCATTAAAAATCATATTTCTTTCCCAAAAAAGAAAAATCAGATTTCAATGGTTTGCGAGTCATACGGATCGTGTTGGGTTGGATTGATTCGGACCGGAAGCGGGTCAGGTTCGAGTCCGGAATAATGACCTGTTTCAAAAAATGGGTCGTATTCAGGTTGACCTGTATGGTGCCGAGTCAGTTTCGTGTTGGATCCGAACCTGACATGTAACCCAATATTAATGACAACCCTAATGAAATAAAATAATATAAAATGTATTTCCTATAATATTTATTTCAATATTATTTCCTATATTTTCAGGAACTCCAGCGTGAGCTCAATGCTTGTCAAGAACAACCGCAAATGCTTGAAAAACCCTTAAGGTAATCTACAAATAAATATATAAAATTGTGATTACCGCTTCGTTTGGAATGACTTTTTAATTGCTTCTTAAAACATAATTTTGGTACAAAAATTTTATGATATTTATCTTTTGCTTTATTTTTCAATGAATATTGATACGGCATCGCAAAATCATCTTGATCGAGCACGAATCTCGAGGCAAAACTTAGTTGGAAACTTCAAA
>NW_021400118.1:0-216 GCF_001605985.2 Dendrobium catenatum | reverse complement strand
TCAATCCCACTAAATACATATAATTATTAAAAGATAAAATTCAAACTTAACTTCATTAAAATTTAATTACCCTTTAAATGAATATTAATCACTTAAATTTATTTAGAAAATGAAATAAAATCCAGACATAAAATAAATACAAATGAAAATAAAATGAAGATAAAAAAATCTTAATTTCAATTTAAAATAAAATATTTTAATTAAACTTAAATAATT
>NW_021400117.1:0-2541 GCF_001605985.2 Dendrobium catenatum | reverse complement strand
CCCCCCCCCTCTTGGTTAGCCTTGGGCTAGTTTAGAAGGGAAACTTTCAAGTGGTATCGGAGCGGGATTCATAAAATTGAGTTTTTGAAAACTTTTGTATTTTGATCCATGGCTAACTCTGGAAATCATAATACTACGAAAGGGAATTCTATTACCCGACCAACTTTATTTGAAAATATTCCTTTTGATTTTTGGAAAACTCGCATGTCTACATTTTTATAATCGATTGACTATCGCATGTGGATGCTTTTTGAAGAAGGTTATACACCTCAGACTGATAAAATTAATGGCATTACTACTTGACTTTCTTACTGAATGGACTCTTGATGATAGAGATTTAGTGCAACTTAATGTAAAATATTTGAACTATTTTTTCTTTGCTTAAATATCTGAAGATTACGTGCGTGTTTCTATTTATGATACTATTAAAGAAATTTGAGATAAATCATGTATCACTTATGAAGGAGCCAAAGAAGTTAAATAATCTAGGATGAATATTTTATTGTATGACTATAAACTTTTTCATATGAAATCTAATGAATCGATTTCTAACATGTATACTAGATTTACTCAAATTGTCACCTCACTGTATGCTTTGGGAAGAGAAATTACGAATTATGAAAAGGTTAATAAAATTTTGAGATGTTTGCCTTCTTCCTTTGATGCTAATATTAATGTAATTACTGAGTCTAAAGATTTGAATACCTATTTGATTGATAACTTACTTGGTCACCCATTATTTATGAGCAAGGGATGAATCAAAGAAATCTTGATGCAGGTGAGAAAAAGAAGGAGAAAACTGTGGCACTAAAGGCTAACTACATGGACAATGACTCTTTCAAGTCTGAAAGCGATGATGTTGCCTTATTCATGAGGCAATTCAAAATCTTTCTAAGGAAGAAGCATAAGAACCATCAGAAGTGGAATAACGGTAAGAGTAGCAAAAATTTTAAGAGTTCTAATGATACTATCTATTTTGAATGTTGGAAGCTGAGATACGTTAAAGCTGATTGTCCTACACTTAAGACTCGTCCTAATAAGGAGAAGGATGAGGAGAAACCCAAGTTCAAAAAGGATAAGAAGAGGTTCTAAAAGGCATTTTAGGTAGATTCTGCATCGGTCTCCTCTGAGACTGAAGCTGAAGAGGAGGCAACAAACTTGCGCTTGATGGTAGACGACCATCTTGGTCAAAGTGACCAAGAAGAGGTATGTGAACTAACCTAAAAGCAAATAATTGAAGTTTCTGAATAAATTCATGCATCATATAGGAAACTTAAGAAATCTCATGCTAGTTATAAATTGGAGTTTTTAAATTTGTAAAAAGAGCATGAAATTTTACTTAAAGATCATTCTACAATCGATAGAAATCACATGTCATTACCTGATGAGTTTGATGCATTAAACAAAAAGTATATTGAATTATCCAATGCACATGATTCCTTGAAATCATCCCATTCTAAGTTAGAAAGTAGTTTAAGAAATTAGAAGATCTCAAAACTTTTAAAAATAATCCAACATTACATGCATCACATAACTTTAAAAGGAAGCATCACCACCCATGTAGATTAGTAAATCCTTTTCCTAGTGTTAGATATTTTTCAGTGGCATGTTAGGACACATCTCACACACTTGTACCATTCACCGTAGTACACATTGGGTGTGGAGACCCAAATTATATGATTCACAGCAAAATATACATGCATTACATTATTCTTTCCATAAGAAGGGACCCAAACTTATTTGGGTTCCTAAATCTGATATTTAATAATTTTGTAGGTGTGCTCTCACAAAAGACCTCATGAGAGCATGTGGTACCTGGATAGCAGATGTTCATGACACATGACTGAAGATGAAAATCAATTCATTTCACTGGAGGCCAGGGCTGGAGGCAATGTTACTCTTGGAGATAACACCACCAGGAAAGTGGTGGATGCAGTTATAATTAGAAACTTTAAAAATTTTTTGATTGAAAATATTTTTCTTGTAGATGGACTGAAACCCAACTTGCTCAGCATCAGTTAGCTTTATGATAAGGGTTTCATCATAAAATTCTTGGCAAATACTTACATCTTAAGCTTAAATAACAACACTATTTTGTACGGAAAGCAGATCAATAATGTTTACATGCTTAACTTATATAATATTGAATGTGATGCTTCATTTTACTTAAAAACTACTGCTGATGATTCATGTTTGTGGCACAGGAGGTTATGTCATGCCAGTATGAAAACCCTTAGGAGAGTAACCCAGAAAGACCTAGTTAGAGGTGTCCCCAAGCTTAAGTTCTCCAAAGACCCCCTTTGTGATGCCTGCCTTTTAGGGCAGTAAGTCCAATCCTCTTTTCACTCCATTAAGGACATTAGGACCTCTAGACCTTTAGAAGTCCTTCACATGGATCTATTTGGACCCATTAGCACTACCAGCTTTAGGGGGAAAGTCTATGGTTTTGTGATTGTCAATGACTACTCGAGGTTTACTTAGATTAGATTTCTTTCATATAAGATTGAGTCTTTTGATGAGTTTAGATCTTTCTTCACTTGG
>NW_021400116.1:0-329 GCF_001605985.2 Dendrobium catenatum | reverse complement strand
AGGGATTCATGTAGGCGACCCCACGTAGTGGGATAAAGGCTTGATATTGTTGTTGTTGTTGTCAACATTGTACATTTCCAAATTTATCTTGAATAGTATATTGAAGTCAAAATCAATTGTTAATTTCCTTTAATTCTTGAAACAAGATTGTGTCACTTGCCATTAATACAATCTACATTGTTAGATTTGGATTGATTTCATGTTGTTTTGATTTTTATAGACAACTATCTTATAAGCCATTATTAGGTGTGTTATCTTTTATTTAATGGCTTATGTAAACTAAAACATCACCTCTCTTATTTTTGTATGTTCCAATTGATTGGAAACTC
>NW_021400115.1:0-409 GCF_001605985.2 Dendrobium catenatum | reverse complement strand
AGATCCGAATTTGACCATTTTTCTTTCGAACTGGCACGACGCTGGCCACCCAAGAGGGATATTGTTCCTCTCGAATGAATCCGGCTTCTGCCAATTTCTTAACTTCAGAAACGACTTGTTGCTCGATTTCTAAGCGCATGCGTCGAGGTGCTTATTTAATAGGAATGGCATCATGCCGAACTCCAAGTTTGTGGACTGCTACCTCAGCAGGCAAACCTGGCATTTCGTCGTATGTCCAGGCAAAGCAATCCCTGAACTCAGACAACAACTGAATTAAGTCTTGGGTTTCACCCTCGCTCAACAAAGTACTTATAAAAATCGGGCGGGGGTTATCATCGTTTCCAGGTTAATTTCTCTCAACTCATTGACTGCAGATTTAATTTCCTCTTCAAATTCAGGGGGTGCATCC
>NW_021400114.1:0-649 GCF_001605985.2 Dendrobium catenatum | reverse complement strand
ATAAATTAAACTTAATAATTATAAATAATTTAAATAAAATTGAATATATGTATAAAATATCTAAAGTAATATATGTATTGATTTAAAAAATATATATTTTGTACAGAAAACACACACCTTAATTACATTTTGCATGAAAAATGCAAAGCATAATCGTGTTTTCTGTTGAAAACGCATAGCACATTCGCATTTTCCATGTAAAACGCCCTCTTGCTTTATATTTTGTTCAAAAATGCGATTACTGTTCACTTGGATGCTCTTTTTTATTTTTTTTTTCATGCTCCTAATCCTAAAACTTTTAGCAACAAAGCTCCCTTTGAAAATTTTGCCTTTCACAGCTCAATGTTGTGAGGGAGGTCAGATTGAGGTACTTGGAGCTGTTGTTGGAGTGGACGTCATGATCAGATAGGAGCTCATGGACTTCATCTTTGATTTAAGGCAAATAGGATTCAAACAGGATCAAAATAAGAGTTTGATTGCGGGTTATTCACATACAAGAAGAAGAAGGTGAGTGTAGGCATGTTCTGGATTTAAAGATGACTTAGGTAAGGATTCAGAAGCTTATTTGGATGGGATGAAGGAATCGGGATGGAAATGGATGGTTGATGAGGTGCGGCGGGATTCGATAGTACCTTTGGGGTTTAGTGTG
>NW_021400113.1:0-347 GCF_001605985.2 Dendrobium catenatum | reverse complement strand
GAAGTAAACCGGAAAATTTTATGGTTTATTTTGAATAAATAAACTCAAAGATGCTCCACAAGGTAAACTGAGTCAGAGAAATTAAATGTATGTTACTACGATAGCATAATGATAACACAATAATAAGGCTATAAAATACAAGTAACAGAAAAAATACTGAACACTGATGGAGTGCATCCAATTACCAAAGCTGCTTCCTAATATGCAGGTACGAGCAATTTAAGAACTTTTGATAAGAATACAAGGGAGAAAAGGCATAGTCAGATAGCATATATTTACACTGCTTACAATTGATAAGCATTCAATAATAATACAAAAAACTAACCACTTGATATTGCCTCTAGAGC
>NW_021400112.1:0-263 GCF_001605985.2 Dendrobium catenatum | reverse complement strand
AGGTGGAGATGAAAGGACAAGATAATGAAGAGTAAGGTGAGGGGGAATATGAAAAGACACAAGGCAAGAAATTAAAAGAAAAACTCAACTTGTGTTGACCCCCCCTTTGTCTATATCACTTAGGGAAGCCTCTAATTGAGAAATTTAAGAGAAAAGTATTTTTCCTAATTTTTATTTAATATAAATACGAAAATTTGTTAATATTATTTATCAATTAGATGAATGGAAGGTTTTGGCATGCTTAAGGGATGGAATTAGCAAAA
>NW_021400111.1:0-261 GCF_001605985.2 Dendrobium catenatum | reverse complement strand
ATCGTTATTTACTTACCAATTTTTCTAAAATGTGAAATTTACGATTTCACTTAGAAGCAGCCCACTAGTGGGTCTTACAGCCTAACCGCATAGGCTAAGATTCCCGAAGGCTTTAATTATTTGGGTAGAAGATCCTACGGTAGCAATTCCATATGCTTTCAACATAGGAATCATAAATATTGTATTTCAAAGTATTATTTAAAGCTGAAATTTTCCCTTGAGGCTTTTACTTTAATTTTTCAACAAGAGTTGTCCATGTGA
>NW_021400110.1:0-483 GCF_001605985.2 Dendrobium catenatum | reverse complement strand
AACTTGCTCCACACAGAGGACCGAAATTGGCAAACTATGATGGTGCCACGAAGGGCGTACTCCTCCACTAGCGAATGATCATGTGGGGAGGAAACTTGCTCCACACAGAGGAGAGAAACTGGCAAAATAGGATGGTGCCATGAAGGGCGTACTCCACAACTAGCGAATGGTCATGTGGGGAGGAAACTTGCTCCACACAGAGGACTGAAACTGACAAACTAGGATGGTGCCACAAAGGGCGTACTCCACCACTAGCAAATGGGAATCAGGATGGTACCACGAAGGGCGTACTCCACCACTAATCCCCGGGTCAAATTCCAGGGTGATGCCATAGAGGGTGTACTCCACCACTAGCGAGGTGCGATCCTAAGGGAGGGAACGATCCGACCCTAAGGAGAACGCTAAAGAGCATTAACAGGTGAAAGAACTTAAAAAGGAAAGAATCAAGTGGCGCATCAAGAAAGGGAAACTTTATTAATTGAT
>NW_021400109.1:0-361 GCF_001605985.2 Dendrobium catenatum | reverse complement strand
CCTTTTCAAAGAGTATATGATATAATTTGTATACTTCGATTCATGTGTAACTTATAAAGAGTTTGAGATTATTGAATATTTTGGTAGTGTAATTTAATGTTGTTTCTCCCAACTTCATCTAGAATAGCCAATATTCCTAAATTAAGATTTTAATATGTGCCTTGTTTGCCTTATCAATGCCAACATATGTGGTGATTAACATAACCCAACTTTCTTTCCCCTTTATTAAGTTATAGATTTTAAGATAATCATCATACTTAAGGGTATAATAAAGAGCTCTAACGTATTTACCATTCAATAGTATTCATTTTAATTCAATCAAATTCTAGTCCATTTAGTAGTGAATATTTATTATTGTGTT
>NW_021400108.1:0-207 GCF_001605985.2 Dendrobium catenatum | reverse complement strand
CTAAAGCTGAGGCTAAAGATTGAAAGTTTTTTTTTTGCGGCGGTTATGCAGAAATGTAATTCCATTTTTTGGTTTTCTATTGTATTATAGGCTGGTTGAGTCTGGAGGATGTTCGAGAGGATGTATGGGGATTGAAAATGTAGAACATGTGGCTGCACAATGTTATATGGTTAGAAGAGTATTTGAACAGCTTGCTGCTTGGCATTT
>NW_021400107.1:0-305 GCF_001605985.2 Dendrobium catenatum | reverse complement strand
CGGCTGATTGGGCTTAAATTGTACTGATCGTACAGGAAGATATGCCTATCGTCCTGGACAATAATGTCGGCAACTTGCATTAATGATCTCGTTTAGAGCACTTCTATTTAAGCTTTGTCAAGGCACCTGTTAAGTGTCTTTGGCAGCCATTATAGCTTCGTTCTTGTGGGAAAAACTTGAAGAGAAAGCTTGAAAGGGAGTGAGTAATGGGTGAAGTTTGAGAGAGGGAGAATATCCTGTGAGGGGGGACTCAAGGGAGTGTGGAGGCGGATTCCACACGGTTGCTCCAGCAGGCTTGCACCTTA
>NW_021400106.1:0-210 GCF_001605985.2 Dendrobium catenatum | reverse complement strand
AAAATGGCGACTCCACTGGGGATAAATCTCACTCTCCATCTTTAATAGCGGTATGAATTTTATTGAATCGGTAGTCTTAACTACCCTTTTCTCCGTTGGTCCCTCTCCCATTTCTTTCTTGGGTGAGTGTGGCCAACTCAATTAAGACATGTTAATAGAGAGGTGAGTGTAGGAAACCTCTTTTAAGTAAGGCTTTGACATTTTGCCTCC
>NW_021400105.1:0-266 GCF_001605985.2 Dendrobium catenatum | reverse complement strand
TTTGGGATGATAGTGCCAATTTAAACTGCTGATATTCTAGAATTATATTCATTAGTTTAAAGAGTCATAAATATGCTTCCTTTTTTCGTTGCTGTAAATATTGTAAAACTCTATAATTGCGGTGGTTAAAACTAGGGGTGTCAATTTCGGGTGACGGGTCGGGTTCGGGTCGAACCCGAAATTGATCCGGCACTATTCGGGTTAACCCGAACTCGACCCATTTTTGAAAACGGATCAATTTTCCTGACCCGAACTCGACCCGCTTC
>NW_021400104.1:0-242 GCF_001605985.2 Dendrobium catenatum | reverse complement strand
CTAATGAAATTCATAAAAGTTAACCACATTTCAAAAACAAAGCAACTTTGAAACAAGTACCAAATGCATTGATATTTATGAAAAGATTACACATTTCACAATATCTAAACACAACTTAAAAGAAAAGACAAACAAACACTTAACATAAACACTAACTCGACAAAACATAAAAAACATAAGTAACTAACACAACAAAATATAAAAACACAACACAAGTATAACAAAGACACAGAAATTCATCT
>NW_021400103.1:0-291 GCF_001605985.2 Dendrobium catenatum | reverse complement strand
GCAAATATTTATTCTTCACGCTTAGTTCCTAACTTATTTCTCCTTTTAGCTTCTTTCGAATATGGAAAAGGCATATTTGGGTTATCTTCTACTCCAAATTGGAGTAAACGTTAATATAGTTTTTAGGGTAGATTAATGTGTTCAAAGTCTAACTGCATGTCCTGCCTATTCAAGAAAATGCTATGAGGAAATGATAGTCTGCCTCTACAATTATTTGTAACAGGACTGACATAATAAATTACAACAAATAGGGAAATGGCCAGCCAAGAAGCCATGATATAAATGTTATGT
>NW_021400102.1:0-302 GCF_001605985.2 Dendrobium catenatum | reverse complement strand
AAATCTCGTATCTAATAGAGATAGAAAGATCGGAAATCTCGTATAGAAAGAAAGAGTCAGAAGTGAGATACTTTGAAAGAAACAGAATTTCTATACTTCAATAAAAGTAGTGTAGAATTTATATAATTACGAAGTGAAGTGAATCCGAAGAGGTTGTTATCAATAACCGGTGTTGGTGTTATTAAATCAACAGTAATGGTAAACTTGTCTTTGCTCGACTGAAAGGAGAGGAACGAAGTACTCGAGCAAAGCGAGAGGTCAGCTAGGATAAGGTTCGAGTTTCGCTGACGCCCTTCACTTCT
>NW_021400101.1:0-216 GCF_001605985.2 Dendrobium catenatum | reverse complement strand
GGGGAAACATCTCAAGCTTTCAGTGATGCAGATTTAGACATAAGAGATGTGAATGATCTTAATAATTCAAATGAAGGGGTTGATGAGATTCAAGAAATCTTAGAGGATATACATAGGGGAACTTTTATGAACTCTTCTCCCAATAAATCACCAGATGAGGAATGTGATAATATTATCATCAAAGATGAAACAGATATATTTGATAGACTACTAAAG
>NW_021400100.1:0-225 GCF_001605985.2 Dendrobium catenatum | reverse complement strand
CAAGTCTGATGAGGGTATCTTCTTAGGCTATTCTTCTATAGGTAAGGCCTATAGGATTTTTAATAAGAGAACCCTTGTAGTAGAAGAATCCATCCATGTGGTATTTGATGAATCAAATATGCCCTCAGAAACAAAAATTGAAGATGATGAAATAGAGGAAATTCAATGAGTGGAGACTATGACCTTAGGAGATAGGGTCGAACCTCAGGACGGTTTGCCTAGAGA
>NW_021400099.1:0-577 GCF_001605985.2 Dendrobium catenatum | reverse complement strand
ACATTTAAGTGTGTCAAATGCATCTTCTCAAATGGACGACAAACTTTGATGTGAGCGAAGAATCGCCTATTACACCTATTTGGATTTCGTTCCCTAACTTGAGACTTTATTTTTTTAATTTGCAAGTCTTGTTTGGCCTTGCATCGATTTTTCAGAGACCTTTACAAATAGATCAAGCCACTGCTTCTATATATGGTCCTTTTATGGCTTTTGTTCTTATGGAACTTGATGTTTCTAAGAAGCACCCGAGTGAAGTTTGGATAGGTTAAGAGCTGAATAGTTACTTCCAAAAAGTGGAATTTGAAAATTTGCCTATTTTTTGCTCTCACTGTAAAATGTATGGTCATGGTTTTAATGAATATTGTAGGTTGCATCCCCACCTTCGTAAAGATAAAGCTATGTCCAAACAATCTCAACAAAGGATGGATCTGTTATTGAGAATGATAATTTTCCTTCTGTTGAGATTGAAGGAAATAATTCAAGTTTGGGTGATGCTCCTTTACCTTTGCATATTGACCCTACCCCCCTCTATACTTCACCCATTTATATTTATTTGGATCCGACCATTGTGGATGCT
>NW_021400098.1:0-323 GCF_001605985.2 Dendrobium catenatum | reverse complement strand
TTCCTTAGATTTATGGAATTTAAATTGGTCTGTCCTTCTGATTTGAGATGGAATCTATAGAATATATTTGGAGCTAAGATTAATCTGATCTTCTTATATATATAATATAGATTGTAACTTTGAATAATGAAATTAGTCTCTCTCCGTATGTGAAATGAAAATGTTTGTTGAAATTTCGTTAGTGATTTGTAGAATGCAAGTGGTGCATGTGGTTTTATGGTTTTATTGTTTTATGTCATCATTGTATTAATTACTTGCACTAGGTTTAGGCTTCGTTTGGAATAACTTTTTTGTTGCTTCTTAAAATAATTTTTTATTATAAA
>NW_021400097.1:0-286 GCF_001605985.2 Dendrobium catenatum | reverse complement strand
TGACATTTCAAAGGATTTAAAAAAAAAAATAGAGAACTTAAGGATGCGGAGGAACAACTACAGCGGCTTGTAAAAATAATTGTAAAATTACAATAAAAAATAACATTTTTAAAAGTTTTTATAGGTATTATAAATACATTCATTTATAAAAAAATATAATAATTACTTTCTTAAAATTATTCTGATTGTTAAAAATAACTCTCTCATAAAAATTTATATATAAAAAAATCAAATAAAGCCACGGTCATGATTTAAAATCTCTTCATGAAAATACTTTTGTTAAGAA
>NW_021400096.1:0-282 GCF_001605985.2 Dendrobium catenatum | reverse complement strand
ACAGGAAAATAATATTAGTTTTAAACTTGGATGGTGTTACGAAGGGCTTTATCTACCACTAGCACCTTTAATCCTAAGGAAAGGAAGAATCCTAACCTAAAGGAAAAGAAAACTGGATTAAAACATGTTTGGTGCCACGAAGAACGTTATCTACCTCTAGCACATCTAATCCCAAGGAAAAATTTGAAACAAAATAAAAAGAAAATTTGATTAAACTATGATGGTGCCTCGAATGACGTTATCCTCCACTAGTGCCTCTAATTCTAACAAATAGAAAAATCC
>NW_021400095.1:0-237 GCF_001605985.2 Dendrobium catenatum | reverse complement strand
GCTTGGACGATCGTGAGATTGTCCTGGACGATCAAGCCAATTTTCAATCGTCCAATTTGCATACACGGTGATGCTTTGGCCGATCTTCTGAGATTTGTATTGATCGGCCAGGATGATTTCCATATCGTAATGGACGATATTATCGGCAACTTGCAATTAATGAGCTCCTTTGAATCTCTTCTATTTAAGAGCTCTTGTTTAACATTTTTGAACAATCTTTTGCTGCTGCCTTGACCT
>NW_021400094.1:0-431 GCF_001605985.2 Dendrobium catenatum | reverse complement strand
CTCACCCTAAAAAATGTGCTCCACGTACCACAATTAACCACAAACCTGATATCTATACAAAAACTTACCAATGACCATAATTATCAAGCATTGTTTAACCCTACTTATTGCTTATTTCAGGACCGGAGATCGGGGAAGAAGATTGGAATTGCTAAGGAGAAAACGGGATTGTACTACATGGAAGAACCAAACCAATCTAAAAGGAGTTGCTCTTTGTTATCCCTAGTCGATAGGAACTCCGCTATTTGGCTTCATCATTATAGACTAGGACACCCATCTTTTGATGTCCTAAAACATATGTATCCGCAACTTTTTCATAATTTAGACAATAAAATGTTTCATTGTGAAACCTGTGAGTTGGCTAAACATAAAAGAACCTCATTCTCAAACCTGTGAGATGTGCTACTCCTTTCTACCTTATTCATAGTGAT
>NW_021400093.1:0-796 GCF_001605985.2 Dendrobium catenatum | reverse complement strand
ACTTGGTCAATCCACCTTGTGTTTGAACACAAGTAACACCTCCTGCATTCATATCCCTAATGAATTGAATATAAGCATTATTAACTCTTTTTTTTCTAGAACTTTTCATAGCACTTTTCTTGAAACTTTATCATATGTTTTCTCTAAATCAATAAATATCATATGTAGATCTTCTTTATTCTCTGTAAACTTCTCTATCAACCCTGTTAATAAATGAATAGCTTCCATAGTAGACCTATCCAGCATGAATCCAAATTGATTTTGAGAAACATTAGTATCACGTCGTAACCTATGCTTCATAACTCTCTCCCAAAGTTTTATAAAGTATGACACATCAACTTAATTTATGTATAATTCGAATAATCTTGTGCATGACTTTTATTCTTAAAAATAGAAATCAACACACATTCTCTATTCATCTGGCATCTTTTTAGTCTTCAAAATAATATTAAAAAGTTTAGTAAGCCAAGAAATTCCTTCATCTCCTAAGCATTTTCACACCTCTATTGGAATATCATCAGGTCTACTAGTTTTTTCAGACTTCATTTTCTATAAAACATCTCTAACTTCAATTTTACTGATACACCGATAAATATAAAAATATATATTTTCATTTAGACACAATCTTCTTTGAAAAGCTTAGCAAAATATCTCATCCACATTTGTTTAATATCCTATTCTAAAAATGCACTTTTTTATTTTCATTCTTAATGCACTTCTTTTTTTTTTTAAAGAAATGCATCACATAGCATTAAATAAAAAAAAATGAAACTAAGTACAAGTAATGAAGGGATCA
>NW_021400092.1:0-216 GCF_001605985.2 Dendrobium catenatum | reverse complement strand
CAAGCCCCCTTGTAGTTCTTTTGAATTTGATCTTTTTCTTTGAGGTATCTTCTTCGAGTTGGATCATTATTGATGATAGGGGCACTTGCATTTCTTCATGTTTACTTGCTTTTGTAGCTCTTGTATATGAATTATGACAAATATTACAAATCTCTCATTTTTCTTTTGTAGCTCATATGGTGGACTAGCATTGTAGGTTTTCATTTGGAATCACAT
>NW_021400091.1:0-270 GCF_001605985.2 Dendrobium catenatum | reverse complement strand
TTACCCTCTACTTTGTTT
The DNA here is from genome assembly GCF_001605985.2 of Dendrobium catenatum. Taxonomy (NCBI): domain Eukaryota; kingdom Viridiplantae; phylum Streptophyta; class Magnoliopsida; order Asparagales; family Orchidaceae; genus Dendrobium; species Dendrobium catenatum. The sequence continues at coordinate 252 of NW_021400091.1, read as the reverse complement.
GAAACAAGATGACAAATCTTGATGCGGGTAGCACCTAATATTACATAATACCTATTAAGATATTACCTATTAGCTTTATTAGAAGACTTGTGCCAGCTCAGCCACATGGCACGACTTCTGCCACTAACCGTTTACTGCTATGCTTTTGTTATTTTCAGTATTTTCTTTTTTTTGGGATTGCTGTTATTATCTTCCCCGTTTTGCTACCAGAGGAGAATAGAAATTTGCTCATAGCTTTTACAGCACTTGTTA
>NW_021400090.1:0-548 GCF_001605985.2 Dendrobium catenatum | reverse complement strand
GCATCAATCCAATCAGAGTTTCTTCCATTAATCATAACGGAAAATCTCACACCTACAACACATTCCATAAGCAGATTAGAAAACATATGAGGGAATCCATACCATTCAAGAATCTGCTCCAATGCTGGCCAACCCATACTGTCATAAGCTTGTTCCATGTCAAGCTTCAATGCCATCAAACCTTTCTTGTTTTGGGAGAATTTAAATTTATGAATAATTTCTTGAGCCACCAAGCAATGTTCAGAAATGGATCTACTAGGGATAAAGGCCATCTGTTCTTCAGAGATCATATTAGAAATGCATTTCTTCAATCTATTAACCAACATAGTAGCTGCAATTTTGTAATTAATTTGACACAAACTATTCGGCCTGTAGTTGGATGGAGTTAATGGATCTTTCATTTTGGCAATCAAAACAATAAGGGTGTCCTTCCAAGACTTATACATATGACCAGACTTGAAGAAGATACTAATAGCATTCCATAGAGAACTCCAAATAATATCCCAATAGAATTTATAAAAAGAAGATGTCACACCATCCATACCTGG
>NW_021400089.1:0-245 GCF_001605985.2 Dendrobium catenatum | reverse complement strand
GGCCAACATCAAAAAGACATGTCAAATAGAGAGGTGAACGAGGAAACCTTTATCCAAGTCGAGCTTTGACATTTTGCCTCCAAGTTAATTGGTAGAGCAAAAGGGTCAAGTCAAATCCTTTAAGATCTTCATAAATGTTGCAAGCTTGCATATCCGATTAAATCTCGAGTATTCTAAGTTTCACATTTTACGGAAGACCCTTATGTCTAAAAATCAAAATTCAACTCTCCCTCTAACAACTCCAG
>NW_021400088.1:0-307 GCF_001605985.2 Dendrobium catenatum | reverse complement strand
GTTTTAAAGTTATAAATATAAATGTCTGAGAATGTTGCGCATGGTCAAATGCTACAACCCGCATGTGCTCCGATCATAATATCTAAGTCTCAAATCCAATGATTCGAGAATGCTGCGCGGGTCAAATATTCAAGTTTCATCCTCCTCCTAAAAAGGACTGGAGTCGACACGATTTGAATAATAAAATGCCTCCCAAAATTCTATGAAAATACAAGCGACTTTGAAATCACCCCGATAATGGCCGCGTTGACAGAAAATCTCAACCGGAGGGGTCAAATCTCAAATCTCAAATCAAATAAAAACTCAA
>NW_021400087.1:0-249 GCF_001605985.2 Dendrobium catenatum | reverse complement strand
TGCACGATAGAATGATTTTTTTGTGACGTATCAGTTGCCACCCTATTTTTAGATGTCGAATCTTACAAAGTCCAAAAATACTTATTTAATTTCAGTACTTAAAACGTCCAAATCAAACTTTTGCAGGATAAAACTACGCGTATATATATATATATGATTACAAAAGTAACTAACTAGTTAATTAATATTAATACTAAGATAACGATTATAACAATTATATCTATAAATGATGCCATTAATTATATAATT
>NW_021400086.1:0-299 GCF_001605985.2 Dendrobium catenatum | reverse complement strand
AGACGCCTTCTGTCTGCTTGTATCAGTGTTGCAGATTCAGTGGCGTGCGTCTTAGTGTTGACTCCCCCTTTCTCATTCACCGGGGAAGGTCTTTCTGAACTTTGGAGTCAATGAATGCTGATTTGGGGAGAACTCTCTGTCAGATTATCAGTGTAATGGATTTGTTGTTTCTGGTATTTGTGGGCACCCGAACTGTTCTCTTCTTAATTATAGAACCGAAAAGAGACTTTGGAACACCATAAAGTTTGGTTCTAATTTGTTTAAACATTTCTTTTCTGATTTTGCAAGGGAGTGTACTT
>NW_021400085.1:0-324 GCF_001605985.2 Dendrobium catenatum | reverse complement strand
TACTTGATTTAATTTGAATTGATCATTATTTTGGACCTGATTTTGTTTAACCAATTTTATTGAGCCAGCTCGAGCCCAAATCAACTCGAATCGAGCCAAATTCGGACTCGAGCTTAACCCAATCTTAGCTAATTTTAATCTGATTCAGCCCAATTTAATTCCATTAAAATTAATTTGACTTTTTTTAAACATTTCGAATTTACTTTCTTAATCAGGGAATTTCCCCAACGGCCGCGATCAAACGAGATCGTCGTTTCAGCCCATATCCCGCTTCTCAGGGATTTTCTGCGACTGGAGCAGATTTCGAGCAGCGACGAGAGCCGC
>NW_021400084.1:0-240 GCF_001605985.2 Dendrobium catenatum | reverse complement strand
ATTGTGAAAATTAAAATGTTTGAGTTGGTAAGGAAATATGATTTGCATTTGTGTATAAAAATGGAACTTATGTGAATTTTAGAAAGGGAGATGAAGAGTAGTTTGTGATAGAGAGTGAGTGAGTTAGTTGTTTATTAAAGAATGAAAGTTTTAAAGGGCAATGCCTATCTTTCTCTCTACCCCTCTTACATTCCCCCTATTACTCTCCCCTTTCTCATGCTTTGAGATAAATGTTGGAAA
>NW_021400083.1:0-214 GCF_001605985.2 Dendrobium catenatum | reverse complement strand
TTGAATTAAACCTCATCCTGGGTCCCAAGGCTTTCCCCCCTCCAACACTTGAATTAAACCCCATGTGGGACCCGCCTGGAGTAAGGACCGGTCCAGCAGGCCCATGAGGGGCCAGACTAACATTAAGGGCCGATCCATGTTGGATCGGTCCAGTCGCCCATGAGGGCCGGCCTAACATAGACCTAAAAAGACTTGGTTAGAAAATATTAGAAAT
>NW_021400082.1:0-439 GCF_001605985.2 Dendrobium catenatum | reverse complement strand
CGGCCTTAGATGACCACGCTCACACCAATTGCTAGATCTCTTATTCTTTATCATATGCACAATCTTGTGAGGATACAGAAAGAAACCAGAGAAATATAAAAAATAGAACTCTTATTCTCGAATGAGGATTTCATTTGAAAAACAAAATAAAAAATTTGCCCAATTCTCTCTATGGGGAACTATTTATACACATAAGAGAAATAAACAGAACTAACGTCAGGCTACACCGCCGGCACACAAGAATAAAAACACAGGAATTAAACGTCGTAAGTAGACGCTTCGGCGTCATAACGAGGTGGGAGAAGATTCAAGTTTGATGTGAGGGGTTAAGTCTGCTACATTAGACACAGCTGAAACTTTGTAATCACCCGAAAAATCAATTTGATATGCATTGTCATTTATCTTCTTAATGACTCTAAAAGGTCCGTCGGCCTTTGGG
>NW_021400081.1:0-491 GCF_001605985.2 Dendrobium catenatum | reverse complement strand
GATAAACTTTCCAAAGTTTATCGTGCGTATTGGCGTCGACCGAATCGATCATCTAGATCCAAAATTGAAATTTAAGATCTAAGTATATGAATTGAATAGATTTTGTTATTTTGATAGACAATCAAAATGAACAATTTATAGAGATTCGAGTTGAAGAATTGATTTGAAGTTTGATGTTGGCGTTGATTCTTTAGTAATTTGATGTAGTTTGACAGGAATGTAAGAGTTGATGTAATTTTGATTTGAAAATAAATTTGATAAGACTAGAGTATTCTTTCTAGTTCAAGAAGAAGGATGCCACTAAGTGGGCACTTACACCTAACTCAACGAACTAAAGGGCGTCTTCTAAGAAAAGAAAGCAACCTATGAAAAAGATTGTATCTAATCTTGGAAGGTTTAAACTTTAAGTTTTACACTAGGATGGTGCCACGAGGGGCGTTCTCTAACTCTAGCAGATGATCGTAAGGAAAGGATGCCTAAGTGTGGGGACT
>NW_021400080.1:0-276 GCF_001605985.2 Dendrobium catenatum | reverse complement strand
AGTTTCTTTTCATTTGGATATCCAGAACTGATGGATCAAGAAGCTCATAGGAAGACAAAGAAGTGGAAGTTAAGAAGAATCCAAATTCTCAAAGTCACTTGTCTTTTAGGAGCCATAATCCATGTTGTTGTCAGTGCTGTCCAGCCACTTTACTTTTCTGCAGACCTAGTTTGTAATATTAAGTGGCACTTGCCATATGGACATTCAATTTGAATAATTAATTTAATTGATTGGGTTGTAGAATTATTTATTTTTTTAGTTTTGTTTACTTGTATT
>NW_021400079.1:0-278 GCF_001605985.2 Dendrobium catenatum | reverse complement strand
TCTTCTCAAGTGGTTAAGGATCAAGATACTACCTACGCTTGGTACTATCAATTGAATCCAGAACCTGCGAATCCTTCAACAAATCCGTAAAGCACGAAGCGAGGATCGAAGGAATTTTTCTTCAACAAGTCCGTCAAAGCACAAAGCAGACGACCGAAGAAAAGTACCCCAAAGTTCATGAAAATCCTTAGGCTAAACCAAAAGGATTTCGTCATCAACAAGTCCGTTACGCATAAAGCTTTGGACCGATGACTTTTCGCCATCGACCTAATACAAAC
>NW_021400078.1:0-318 GCF_001605985.2 Dendrobium catenatum | reverse complement strand
TGTTCGAATACAGAGTACAAGTTCAAGTTGATTGTTCATGATTTGAATTCAACTCCAATTTGATTTCATTTTATTTGGATTTGATCTTTAGAAATCATTTAAATTTTGTTGTGATTTAGGTCCACAAGTCCTCTCTTCGTGTTCATTTGAGTCCCAATGCTTGTTCTTTTCTGTCCAAATTTGTTCACATATAGGCCCAAATTCTGCTCAAGTCCATGGTATCTTCAGTCTGAATTTCGGCAGCCTCCCGGCGTCTCCCCCATTTAGGGGAAAAACCAAGAGTCAACATTCCCCTCGACGCTACGTGAGCGCTTCAGG
>NW_021400077.1:0-337 GCF_001605985.2 Dendrobium catenatum | reverse complement strand
AAGAAGACCTCTCTGAACCCTCCAAGGACAAGAGACTGCAGTAGAAGAAGAATAAGTGGAACAATAGTTGGAGTAGCCCTTGTGAAACTCCCTCAAAAGCTCCCCCTCACAAAATCCTCTCTATCTCTCCCTCTCTCTCTCTCTCTCCCTCTCCTCTAGGCTTTCTAAGGTCAAGACAACAGCAAAAGATCACCTCTAAGGTAGAACAAGAGATCTTAAAGAGAAGAGCTTCGGAAAAGATCTTATTTTATATAAATTGACTTTATCGTCCAGGCCGATATAGGTATCAGCCTAGCCGATTAGTATAAATTTTGCTCAATCAGCCCGATCGATTTGA
>NW_021400076.1:0-213 GCF_001605985.2 Dendrobium catenatum | reverse complement strand
GCTGCTAGGATGAACCGATGTCCTAAAGAAGATGGTGATTCTATAGGACCTATTATATCAGTACCCCAGCTTTCAAATGGCCATGATGCTACTATAGGGTGTAGCGTATTCGGAGGTTGATGCATGATATCTCCATACACTTGACATTGATGGCACTTTTTAGCATGGTCGATGCAGTCTTGAACCATACTTGGCCAATAGTATCCCATACGT
>NW_021400075.1:0-400 GCF_001605985.2 Dendrobium catenatum | reverse complement strand
CTTCTAAGATTTAAAGGTTTGAACTAGAAGGAAGCTTGCTTTCTTGCGGGCTCATTTTGTGCATCTTGTCAATTGGTTGGCGTACTTTGCCAATCTTTTAATTTTTTATACAATTTGAATATCTTTAAATTTTTTAGCGATCATTGTGCATCTTTTCAATTTTTTTTTATTTTTAGGCTCATTTTAAGCCTCTTATCATTTTTCCAAGCTAGCTCCTTTTTGAAACTTTTAAATACTCTCAGCTGTGAGAAAATCTTCTAGATATTAGAGAAGAAAAACTTACTCTTTAATATAAGGAGGAATAAACCAAAAAGTAGAATCAAATTCATATGATAAATGTAACAACAAGATTAAAAAAGCTTGAAAGGATTTAATGACTTTAAACATTATTTATATAAGA
>NW_021400074.1:0-279 GCF_001605985.2 Dendrobium catenatum | reverse complement strand
TATAACTAATTACATTTAATTTAAAATTAATTACAAGTAAATAATATCTAGTTTATAATTAACTATAAATTAATTAGAATTAGTCATTTAATATTTAACTAATTGTATTTAATTTAAGATTAATTATAAATCAATTAGGTTTAATTTATAATTAATAAAAAAATATGGGACTTGGCCGAAGAGCGTGCGAAAGGGATAAAGTTACCTTCACAGCAAACGTCCCCTGTTCTTGCTTCCGATCCAACAGCAAGGGACGTCGTCTGAGGAGGCGAATGGGGG
>NW_021400073.1:0-226 GCF_001605985.2 Dendrobium catenatum | reverse complement strand
ATCTTCTCCTTCTTCTTCATCAAATACTGGTTCTTCAAGCTTGTATCCCCGATGAAAGAGAATACAAAAGGAAGCATCCATATAAAAATAGGAAGAATGTCGGTTCATTAGGGTAGGATAATTGATATTTATTGTGGAGGATATATCCTATTAGGTGACCAAGAGCTAGATTTATTCCCGCCGGGTGGTAGGTAGACGAACAAAAGTCATATGGAGAATGTAGTTG
>NW_021400072.1:0-215 GCF_001605985.2 Dendrobium catenatum | reverse complement strand
TCTCTCTCTCTCTCTCCTGCTCTTTCTTGGTTTTTTTCTCTCTCTAGCCCTCTTGCTCTCTCTTTCTCTCTTTCTCTCTCTTGCTCTCTCCCTCTCTTTTGCTCTCTCTCTCTCTCTCCCTTCCTCTCTTTCTCCTTCCACTCTCTTGCTCTCTCTCTTGCTCTTTCTTACTCTCTCACTCTCTCTCTTGCTCTCTATCTCTCTCTCTCTCTCTC
>NW_021400071.1:0-1626 GCF_001605985.2 Dendrobium catenatum | reverse complement strand
TATTATGTAGGAAAATTATAGAAAAGACATAAAATGTTTAGATTCATATAGTTCTACAGCGTCTAAACAAACAACGCCGTAGCACCATCGAAGAAACTACAAGAGTGCAAGAATATCAACATCACATCTTTAACTTCTCTATCAAACAACACAATGGTGTCAAAATTTAATTGCTACAACATTAGACTCTATAGTGCCTCAACACCTAAATTTCTCTTCTAGTGCTGCAACATTCAATAAATTACAATGCCATGGTGTAGCACTTGTAATTTTCCAATGACACGATCTTTTAACAAAATGTCGCGACTATTCACTAAGTAATTGATCAACATCTTGAAGCACCTCGACAGAGCCAGAAAAGAAGCACAGTGGCATTGGTACATTTATTGGGTGTAGCGACGCTAATCTTTTAAGTGCTGCAACACCAGATGCCTAAATTATGTTTTCCTATAAATAATGAATGTGTTATGTTTATAAGGGAGTTTAATCACTTATATCATTTTAGAAATATTCAGACTGCTTCTCTGAAACTCCCTTAAGGTGATAACTATGGGAATTTAGGGAAGTACTTGATACCATCGTTAAAGTGTTTGGCTTGTGGTTGTAAAAGCAATTCTGTAAGTTAAAAGGAGTATAGAGGAGATCCATTGAACAAATCTAGTGATATCTATCTCTTATATTTTGTTTCCATCATGCCATTAATGAAAATGAGTTTGATTCAAGTCTACTCCAAGTCTGGCTAATTTCTCTAGTTTTGGATTGATGATATAAGTATCATATATAGTAATAATAAATTATTTTATTCCTTAAATGATTAAAAAAATTAATATTACAAAATCTCAATTTAATCAACATAATATATGTGTAGTTAAATTAGGTGTAATATGAGGCCTCGATGGAGGTAAGCATGCATAATTAGGAATATTGAATTAGTATGCATCATACCTAGGCATATTGTATGCAATGTACTAAATTATTAAGGAGATGATATATCTATAGGAAGTTAGTGGACATCCTTTATTTTTACAAGCTTGATAGAGATCTATGAATATATATGGCCAGAATAGCATCACAATTAAAAGAGATTCATTGGAAAAATATGTTATTTTCATTCATCAATCCAAAATATTGTATTTATATAGTGTATTCTTTATCTAATTTTATTTAAATGATTGAATCTCCACATCTTCTATTTTTATCAAGTAGGATAATTATTATAACTTTAGTAGATAATACTAGTATTTGTAAGTGAGCATATCTTCGTTGTGGGATCGATACTCTACTCTATCACTATATTGCTTGATTCTACACATATACTTATGTAAATTAAATGGATTTTTTATAATTTTTTATATCAAAGAAACCTAAGCATTGTAAGGGATTGATAAAGCCCTATATCATTTCATAATTCTATAGGTTACTCCATAGCCCCCATCACAAAGCTTATAGGATATATCTATTGACCACTTTATTTATAATGGTGAATGGAGTAAAAAATTTACAAAATTTCTTTAGGGATGATTTGGTACATATTATTCACCAAATTCCATTATGTTCTAACATGGAAGAGGATCAAGTTGTGTTAATTAAAGCATTCTTGGTTAAATCTATTGTTGTTATGGTAAT
>NW_021400070.1:0-531 GCF_001605985.2 Dendrobium catenatum | reverse complement strand
CCACGGAACTCACACATCGTCCATCGCCGCGGGCCGACCCGTCTCCGCCTCCTTCCTTGGCAGCTTCGCCGGTGGCACCGCTCACGGCGGAGCTTCTCTTGCCCGCCTCGCCATCTACAAAGTTTGCTGGCCCATTCCCGGCCCCAATCCCAACCTTCAAAACACCTGCTTTGACGCGGACATGCTCGCCGCCATCGATGATGCCGTCGCTGACGGCGTCGACATCCTCAGCATCTCCATAGGAGCCACCGGAAAGCCGCCGAGGTATGCGGCGGACCCCATTGCGTTAGGAACGCTGCACGCGTTGAAGAGAGGGGTGGTGGCTATTTGTAGCGCCGGAAATTCCGGTCCGGAGGCGGCGACGGTGGTGAATTTGGCGCCGTGGGTGATAACGGTTGCGGCCAGCAGTATCGATCGGGAGTTCGACGCGCCGGTTGTGCTTGGGAATGGAGCTGTTATTATGGTAATTTATTTTTAATTAACTCTTACTCTTTAAAATATAATTTTATTTTTTATAATTAATTCTTAATC
>NW_021400069.1:0-797 GCF_001605985.2 Dendrobium catenatum | reverse complement strand
CTAATTTGGACTATATATAGGAAAGACAAGAAAAACTCCCCAAAAACTGCAAATTTTTAATTGTGTACGCAGTGGATCGTCCCGTACGATCGTGGATCATCCCGGACAATTTTAGTTAAAGTGTCAGAAATGATCCTAAAGTATATTGGTACGAACTATGTTCATACACGATTATCGTCCCGTACAAACTAGGTTTGTCCGGTACAAAATGGTTATTCTATAGGTTCGTTTCCAAATCCCTGCATGATGTAAACAACTATGGTAATCGGTTCGATTCGTTCTGGGATGAACAAGTTTCATCCTGGATGATTTTATATAGAGAGTTTTATCCAGAGACAAAGTTTTAATTTCATCATGTACGACTTTAAATAGAGAGTTTCGTCTAGAAACGAACCATGCATTTTGTCTGGATTAACAGTGCAACGTGAGAATCTAGAGGCGTTCGTCCCAGGATGAATATTAAATTCGTCCTAGATGATTAGGACTTCGAAAAGTTTTCTCACTACCTGTTTGATCCATTGCTCTTCCGAGGGGTTAATTGACATGATCATCCCGTACGAACTAGGTGTTGAGTATAGTAATTAGATTGTTAAGCCTAAGTGAATGTCCCAAGGCTACCAAGAGGGGGGTGAATTGGTAGTTTAAAAGTGAATTGGTAGTTTAAAAAACAAAGTTAAAATTTAAGACCCCTTTTTGAAAATTATTGAACCGAAATAAATCTCTTTTAAATTTTGTAGAAAAAGATTTTTCAACCACAGAGTTTTAAAACTGAAATAGAAAGTACGGAAACATAAAAA
>NW_021400068.1:0-233 GCF_001605985.2 Dendrobium catenatum | reverse complement strand
TATAGTTTTAATAGTTAATACTTCTATGTGAAACTAGTTTTTTTTTTTAAATATTATTTTTCTTAGTTTCAAACAAACACAATAAATTATTCCCTAAATTTCAAATTAAAAACTTTCATAATCAAATTTAGAACCATCTAAACTCTAATTTTAGCAAACTTACAGTCATGTCGTCTAAATAAGACGAACCCATCGATATAAAATGTGACTGGATTCAACTCAAATGAGCCTAA
>NW_021400067.1:0-653 GCF_001605985.2 Dendrobium catenatum | reverse complement strand
TTCGGAAGATTATATGTTTGTTTCCACGTGCACTATTGGCAAGAAAATTTGGGATAAATTACACACTATATACGAAGGCTCTAATAAAATCAAGCAATCTAGGTTGAATACTTTAATGCATGATTATGAACTATTTTGCATGAAACCTTATGAGACAATCATAGACATGTATACTATGTTTATTCAAATTGTGACATCATTACATGCTTTAGGTAAAGAATTTTCAAACTTTAAAAAAGTTAATAAAATTCTACATTGTCTACTTGATAAGTTTGATGCCAAAGTTATTTCTATTTGTGAATAAAAAAAAATTGAATGAATATTCTATTGAAAATTTGAATGGCTCACTCATTCCCTAGGAGCAAAGTTTGGGCCAAAGACTTTTGGATGCATGTGAAATGATAGTACTAAATGCTGGAAATACGAAGAAAAAAGGCTTAGATGGTGATGAAAGTGATGACTTACCAAGTAAATTAAAAAGCTCACCAAAGCATAATCATAAATAAAAGTGGAATAAAAGTTAAAAATGGTAAGAATATTAAAATTTCTTTTGATGTTGTTTTCTTTGGATGTAGGAAGCCTGAATATATGACAAATCAGTGCCCTAATTTGAGAACTCTTCTTGCAAAAGAAAAGGGTAAAGCTAAGCAAAT
>NW_021400066.1:0-320 GCF_001605985.2 Dendrobium catenatum | reverse complement strand
TTTTAGATCTTAAGTCCTCATCCTCCGAGAATATAATCCCAAATTTCTAATAAAATGTCAACTTAAACATAAAATTGCTCTCCTAAAATATAAAGCCCAATATAGGATAGACTGAGGTTTCCTCTGAGCTTCTGAGAATCCGACACCTCATACTTTTCCTCCTTTGATTCGCTAATAAATGTTCAACATCGAGCTTTCACCTTGAAAAATTCCTACCTTTGTTCCTTGTCTTTTACTTTGTACTCAAAAGGGTATGAAATCACTGCTTTAATAGAGACTTTTATTAGGAGCTTCTCTCCTAGGATGTAATTAACTATAGG
>NW_021400065.1:0-341 GCF_001605985.2 Dendrobium catenatum | reverse complement strand
ACGATATAAAAGAACCATCTTGAATGACATCTATAATTGTTTTTAAAAACTGGGGGCATTTTAAATATTTATTTGGGTCGACATCACCTTGCATGCCGAGATTCCCAAATAAATATTTAAAACTTCTTACCAAAATGCAACTAAAAGAGAGAAAATAGAAGATCCTCCTTAAATTAAATGTACTATTAGAAAGAAGTATAATTTAAGAAAGATACGATTGACCATAGTCAAGCTCTGTTTGGCGGAACCCATAGAGAGAGAAGCTCTGGTGCGTTTTTTAGAGAGAGAAAGCTCTGTTTTTCAAATTCGTTTTTCACGGGCTTTCAGCGGCTAGAAATCTG
>NW_021400064.1:0-339 GCF_001605985.2 Dendrobium catenatum | reverse complement strand
GGATCCTAAATCTATTTTGGACACCTGACCACAGTCGTCCGATCCTAACTAATGCAGTGCAAGGTCTGGACTTACCCCGGCCGGGATTGGGGTGCCAGCTAACCACCTAGTCGATTTAAAAGAGATGAGTCCGGTCTTTTATGAAAGAGTGGTAGGGACGTCGTAATTAAAGTTTTGGAGAGTTGGGGCCGACATCTAGAGATTTTCCTAATTAACCCCTTTAACTTATGTTGGGTGCAAAAATGCTAAGGACTAATGAAATTAAAATTTTGACTCTTTAATTATGTTTCTAATGCGATGCATGCTGGTTGACAACCTCAAATCAAGTATGCTTGAAAT
>NW_021400063.1:0-230 GCF_001605985.2 Dendrobium catenatum | reverse complement strand
TTCCACAGTTTTCCTTTCATATGTATCTTTCTTCTCTAAATACTGTAAGTTGTAAGGAGGTGTTGTGTACTTGTGTCCCATTCTATTGATATTTGCTAAAAGAGCATAGGCTTGAGCTGGATCATAATTTTCTATGGTGGATCTCTGGTTTGTCCTTTCCTTTGAGCACATTCCCTAGTTTGTGTTTGCATGCGAGGTGACCATTTGTGGTTGCTCTGAGGGTATATAGT
>NW_021400062.1:0-319 GCF_001605985.2 Dendrobium catenatum | reverse complement strand
TACAACTCGGTATTACTCGGTATTTGCTCGGTATTGCTCGGTATTAGTTATTGCCAAGCAAAATCAACCAATATCTAGCAATACCTAGCAAAATCGAGAAATACCGAGCCATCCTGGGCCCGTTCTGGGTCGGATTGTTGGGGTGCGCGGTAAATAGTGAGAACGCGTGGCACGATTCTACTGATGGCCGAACGTAGAGCTACGTCCTATGACCGAACCAAATAAAAGTTCCAAATAGAGACATGAAATTTATATGAAAAGCACAATAATGCAAAATCTGCCTCAAACAACCCCTCGTATCTTAAATTTATATTTATGA
>NW_021400061.1:0-357 GCF_001605985.2 Dendrobium catenatum | reverse complement strand
ATGAGGGCGAAATCTCTGGGTAGTGTTTTATCTACAATCCATCTGCCTTCCAAAATTTACCCCGAAACTTATTTCGTTAAAACTCCCTCGCCGAATAAAAAGAAAAGCGGGCGGAGGCCGAGGCCGAATTTTCGAAGCCCACACCCTTCTACATTTATACCCCAGTATTTCATCAAATTCTCACATTCTCTTCTCAAATTCAGCACCGCTTAAATCATAACAAACCCCTCGCTTTTCAAATTCAAACCCCCTTTTGTATATGGCTGAATTTCATGTTTCCTTGAAAACCATTTCAAGTGAATCAAATTTGATTGATTTCAAGTAAATTAGCATGACTTAATGTATTTCGAACTTGAT
>NW_021400060.1:0-272 GCF_001605985.2 Dendrobium catenatum | reverse complement strand
GTTTAAATTATTTTTTCTATGCATTGAAGTCTGAGGACTATATGAGAGTGTCTACCAGTGCCACTGGTAAGGAAATTTGGGATAGACTATGCATTATATACGAAGGAACAAGTGAAGTAAAATAGTCTAGGATTAACATTTTACTGCATGATTATGAACTCTTCCGCATGAAACTTAGTGAAACAATATCTGACATGTACAATAGGTTCACCCAAATCGTGACATCCTTGCATGTATTAGGTAGAGAGATTTCAAATTCTGAGAAAATAAAT
>NW_021400059.1:0-255 GCF_001605985.2 Dendrobium catenatum | reverse complement strand
GATCCTTCTAGATTCCTAACTTTAAGATATATTCAGATCTTAGGATCTACCTAGATCTTAGGTCAATCAAGCCAAATCCAAGGTCCAAAGGTTTTGTCCTAAAGGCCTTTTCCATTGAAATTTCAAACACTTTGAAACCCAGTTAAATGACCTCCGATTCAAAGTCCGTCAGTTGCATATTGATGGGACATGTGTCTGGAGGTAACTCTCCAAATTTGAGCCCATTATGAGGTCTATAACCTCAGAAACTTAATT
>NW_021400058.1:0-939 GCF_001605985.2 Dendrobium catenatum | reverse complement strand
CGCTAGCCGACTAAGGTCCTTCCGATCTCCTTCGCCCGACAATAATATTTCTAACTATTGTTAACTATTGTCGCTTGTTGACTATAATCCTTCCGACATCCTTTGCTAAACAACGATCTTTCTGGCCACTATTGCATGCCGACTACGATCCTTTGGATCTCTATAGCCAGATTGCGATCCTTCAGACCTTCATCGTCATAAAACAATCTTTTTTTGACCACTATCGCCCGTCGACTATGATCTCTTTGGCCACCGTCACAATACTACAGTCTTTCGACCTCTGTCGTCTGCCTACTATGGTTTTGCCGACCAAACAAATCTATCAATAGTGATTCTTTCAAGTCCCATCATGTAACATACACTATATGATGTATATTTAATAGGTCAAACTAAGGCCTTCCCCCAAGGAATGGCCTTATTTGTAATTAACTAAAAATACTAGTAGATTCATTCAAATTGGGCTAAGACCCATGGTTTTTCATCTTTTTAGTGGTTTTCCATATAAAAAATCTTGGTGTCTCTTATAAATGTTACACACTTTCTTATATTTGTATACGTGATGGATATTCATATAAAGTTAATACGTTAATCTATATATTTCTCTATTACCACGAATATTCCAGGATGCAATAATTTAGCACAGTCTATGAGAACGTCGTTCCTAACTAAAGGGCAACTATTGCTCCAATCTCAAAAGATCGCTCATATCATTATCCTAATATTAGTCATTACTGCATCAATTTCATAAGAATCAAATGCGGATTGTGGGACAATTTAAACTCCAACCATTGTAAAAAAGATCTTCCAATGCTTTCAACATCAAGATCATATTTGAGGAAAATCCTAGCAAATGCAAGGATGCTTTCAATCGATTATAAGCTTTATACACTCCCTTGATGGACTTATACTCCTTGGGAAATATCTTAATCTTGATCTCAA
>NW_021400057.1:0-742 GCF_001605985.2 Dendrobium catenatum | reverse complement strand
ATATATGATTCATGATCATACTATATGATATGAGTATGTTCCAATCATGATTTTTAATTTCTGGACATTTTTCTTATCCTTTCATATATAAGGGTCCAAAGAGCTAACACTCTTTATCTTGCTGCCAATTTCGCTTAAGAGTGGATAAGGAGAGTGTTTGTGAATGTGTTTTTAGGCGTGAAGATTACGAGATCTTATAAAAAGAAATTATGAGAAGACTTACATGGTTGCTCAAAGGTAAGGATCTCTTATTTGTTCTTCAAAAATTTTCCCTACTTCCTTGAAGGCTCCTGAGAGAAGATTTTTAAAGAAGATCGTGGTACTATGTCATCATCAGGAGGGTGAGAAAGGATGCTAGTACTCTGCTATCACCAGGAGAGTGAGAAAGAATGTTGGTACTCTATCATCACCAAGAGGGCGAGAAAGGAGGTTAGTACTGTGCCATCACCAAGGAAAGGATGTCGATACTCTGCTACATCGAGTTAGTGGAAGAGTGGATTTATAAGTGCTTCTTTACCTTGTTATGGCGGTAAAAGGAGAGTCACTTTTATTTAGTGCAATACCTGAAGAATGAGTCTTCAAGGAGTGGAATTATGTCTAGTTAGACCGAACCACTATAAAATTTGGTATTCTTCTATTTATTTACTTTTTACTGTATTTTTATTTTTTGTACTTTATGTTACTATTGTATAAAAATATTTTGTTAAATCTATTTCTATAAATAATTGAATACTTTAGATTA
>NW_021400056.1:0-216 GCF_001605985.2 Dendrobium catenatum | reverse complement strand
TCTCCTTAAATCTCACCTAAGATTTTTTTTAGGGGCAAAGTAGTCAGTCAGTAAAAGAAATTCTGGAGGGGAAGCATCATTCAGATTATGTACGTGTACATATTCATATATGATTTATATCAAATTTTGTTCCCACTATATACATACACTTACAATCCTGATGACCCTTATCTGCCCAAAACGTGTGGTCGAGAGTTGTTGCTTGTTCATTTCCTT
>NW_021400055.1:0-249 GCF_001605985.2 Dendrobium catenatum | reverse complement strand
CACTTAACCCTCGACCGTTACATGAACACGTTACGTAAGCCACGTCCAAAGGAGCATTTACGTTGACCAATCCATTCCGTAACAGTTAACATCAATTAAAGAAATTAAATCAATCGTAAGGAAATTTGAGCTAAACCAAAATTTAATTGGATTATTTTTAATTTGCATATGTAATAAAAACATTAAATCATTTTCTTACAAAAATTAAAAATTTTTACATTGAAAATTGAAAAAATAATATGCGCCCAC
>NW_021400054.1:0-200 GCF_001605985.2 Dendrobium catenatum | reverse complement strand
ATATTCAAAAGTTTTGCAACATTTGGAGTTGGATTAATTTTAAAGGGTTAGAATCCTCCAAATGAGCTCAAATTTGGAGGGTTGTCTCTAGAGTCATGTCACATCAATATGAAATTGATAGACCCTGAATTAGAGGTCAAAAGACTGGGTTTCAAGGCGATCGAAAAATCACCTAGAAAGGGCTTTAGGACCTAAGTCTT
>NW_021400053.1:0-398 GCF_001605985.2 Dendrobium catenatum | reverse complement strand
CAGCTGGAGATTCTAAGTCTGTTTCTTTTTTCTGGCTGGTGAGCTGCTTGGAGAATGTTTTTGGTTTTATTTGAATGATTTTTTTATTATTTTATAAAGTTATGTTTTTAATAAATTAAAAAAAAAATGAAAGAAAAAATAATAGTTTAAAGTTATCTCAAACGATAGAGATTTTTACGTGCAGAATCTGGACATACAGAACTATTCGATTTGAGAATGTAAACAGTAGAAACATAGTTACTGTTCATCGCTATGCTGTTACTGTTTCCTGATACGTTATATTTTTACTGTTTATAGTCACAAAACTAAACAATTCTTTTTGTCAGAACTCCGCACGTAATAATCTCTCCTCAAATGAAGTATTAGGTTTATCGATAATTATGTTCGAAGTCCTTTGA
>NW_021400052.1:0-482 GCF_001605985.2 Dendrobium catenatum | reverse complement strand
GTAGATCCTGAAGCTAAGTAATCTTACGCACACACACTCAAGGGAGTGAGTAAAGAGAGATAGTGAAAATTAATTTTTCTGATTAAATCATACATGACAGTTTTGGATCATCCTAGATAATCTATTCAGCTCACAATCCTAATTAGGGCATCTAGGTCATGTAAACCTAATTAAACAAATCATCCTGGACAATACTCCCATTATCCTATATATTATGCTTGAATAAAAAGAACTAGCTACCAAACTAATTTAGGCAAGATTTTAAAACTCTCAAATTTGCACTAATCGTACATGACGATACTGATTATTCTGTAGATTCATACCAATCATGTCTAATTGATCAAGTGATTAGGAGAGTAATTAAGGTTAGATTAATCAATCATATTGGTTGGGACAATCGCAAAATCACACGGGATGATCTGTAAGAAAAACCTTAGTTTTCTCCTGAATCTCCTGGACATCTCGAACTATCTTTTGGACAA
>NW_021400051.1:0-212 GCF_001605985.2 Dendrobium catenatum | reverse complement strand
TCACTTACACATTCTCACATTCTACTTTATTTTTTGTCCATCAATTTTTTGGCATGTAAAGTTGAGAACATTTGGCCCGTGGTATGATTGAAAGGACAATTCATTCAAGAATATTATTAAAACAATATATAATGCTATTATTAAAATTTGAAAATATAAATTTAATAATATTTTTCTAATATAAAAATTTTCCATTTTAATAAACATCAAAA
>NW_021400050.1:0-318 GCF_001605985.2 Dendrobium catenatum | reverse complement strand
AAGCAATATTACTTAAAATTAATTTAGTTTGTAATAAAAACTAAAATTGTTGGGTAGTTATCTATTAAAAAAAATTAATTAAAATAATTAAGGGATTTAAATTAAATTATGTTTTTCTTGCTAACCAGTTAAGCATGCACTCTACTCATTTCAAGAAAAGATCAAAAAATCTCTTTGCCTTCTTATATTCTTCTGGATGAAGATGAAACACATTACAAATGAAGTAGCAAGAGAAGGGCTCACTTCAAATATAAATGTAAATCAAATTAAAATAGTTGGACCAATACAATTGATTAAAACAATACATATATACATGAA
>NW_021400049.1:0-267 GCF_001605985.2 Dendrobium catenatum | reverse complement strand
AATCCATACAATAAAGAGTAACACATCAATGCATGTCAGTAGATGAAAAATCTATAACGCAGCCATAGATTAAAAAACTCATAACTTTCAGTTTACCAGGTAAAATTCAGTAATATTATAGGCAAACTGTCCGTAGTAATCATATCTATGATATAGAAAATGTTACATAGTAAAAACTCAAAAAATAGAAAAGCATGCCTTCCCATCATTTTTGTGAGAACTTAAATCAGTAAAAATAAAATCATTCAAAATAAAAGCATGTTTTAG
>NW_021400048.1:0-242 GCF_001605985.2 Dendrobium catenatum | reverse complement strand
GATCAGAATTAATACATCACCCCACACTTTCATAAAATAGGAATAACGCAGAAAGAATGAAAGTAGGAAAATTAGCATGGAATTTAAAACCCTGCTAAACAATTTCCATTGATCTTATTTAAAAGACTCATTTTCAGGGCCTTTCAGTGATGGATCTTTGGACATAAGAACCAAATATCACATCCTGATGTTCACCATATAGAGTATAGTATTTTGGCTGCTACTATAACATTTACATGACT
>NW_021400047.1:0-240 GCF_001605985.2 Dendrobium catenatum | reverse complement strand
GTGTTCCCTCTTACACATACGCCAAAATTTTCTGTCTCCCTACCTTCACACCAATTTTTTATTTGGAATTTATAACCAACATTTTTAGATGCTGAACTTTCACCTGATTGAGACATTGTTTCAAAATAATACGAGCAAAAATGAGTTATCTCGTATGTTAAATATGCTTCACAGATAGAGCCTTCGGGTCGTGATTTGTTCTCAGCGGTCTTCTTTAGTTTATTTAAATATCTCTCAAAA
>NW_021400046.1:0-327 GCF_001605985.2 Dendrobium catenatum | reverse complement strand
AAAAAATTTTGAACGCGTTGTGGCATTTGTTGGGCTCCATTTTATGAGCTATTCGTGATAAAATAATTCTTTGAGCATAACAACATACTCATCAAATATGGCAAGGCATTATCATCTTTTGACAATTATGAATTGGAGAACAAATATTCAAAAGGGGAAATTTTCGGAAGCAGCATGTTGCAAATGAATTTTCGTGGAAGAAGCAGATTTACCAAAAAATTTCAATATGAGCTAATACGCCAAATTAAGTAGCGCAGTGAAAATGCGCTAATATGTTCGGCGTAGTCTTAAGAATGCGCCGAACCATTAAGCGCATTAAAGAATGCG
>NW_021400045.1:0-264 GCF_001605985.2 Dendrobium catenatum | reverse complement strand
AATTTATCAATAAAATAAAGTTTCTACGTTGAAGTGGGGCTTACTATGATATGAATTATATATGCTTAAGAGTAACTGGTACCTTATAGCCAATCAACCCCACTGATCTAAATCTTGACAAGCGAAATTCACTTAGAGGTACCCGCTTCCCATAACTACTTTCAGATAAAAAGAGCAGCCATGGATGACTTATATATCTCCCCCTGCTAAAAATACAAAGAAACCCAATAGCAAATAAGATAAGTGTCAGATATGCTATTGGGA
>NW_021400044.1:0-255 GCF_001605985.2 Dendrobium catenatum | reverse complement strand
CAAACCTCCAATCAGAATCCTCATAATCCACATCAAATACATTAGACAAAATCCGTACAGAAATCAGATCAACAGAATCGTATATCGAATCATAACAGAACAGAAATCACAGAAATCATAATCAGAACATAATCATACAGATCAGATAAAATCAGAACATAATAGAATCATATGAGAATCAAATTATATCAGATCAAAAGTCATATCAGAACAGACATAATTGTACGGAAATCATAAATTCATATCAAATCAGAA
>NW_021400043.1:0-381 GCF_001605985.2 Dendrobium catenatum | reverse complement strand
TCTTAGAATTAGTAAGCCTTTGAAGATTTTGCATATGAATTTTTTTGGACCTGTTGGAACTGTAAGTTTAGGAGGAAATGTATATGGATTTGTGATAGTAGATGACTTTTCTATATTCACTTGGGTTGAATTTTTATATCATAAGAGTGAATCATTTGAGGAGTTTATATATTTTTCAACTTGGATTTAGAGGAGATAAGGTGTGAGATTTTAACAATCCAAAGTAATTAAGGCGGTGAATTTAAAAATGAAAGATTTGATAAATTTTATAAAAAAAAAGGAATTGATCACATTTTTTCTGCACCTAAAATCCCTCAGCAAAATGGGGTATATAAAATTTTATTTATTTTATTTATTGTCCTTAGTTTTATATGCTATAGG
>NW_021400042.1:0-1295 GCF_001605985.2 Dendrobium catenatum | reverse complement strand
GGTCAAGGCGAAGGGAACGAGGATGGAGAGCTCGGGTCTCTCTGCGAATGTCACTAAGGTGGTGGCATCTTCCTTCGCAGTGGTGGGGGGAGCTGAAGGAGGGCCTAAGGTTCCGCTTGCTGGAAATGGGGGTGACGGACAAGAAGGTCGACTGGTGACTTCCATACTTGATGGTTTTGCCTCTGATCGCACTAGGGATGGAAGGGAAGCGTCAGAGGTGGTTATGGTTGACCAGGACATGGATCGGCATGGCACCTTTGCTCCTAGTGCGGGAATGGAAATTTTGGGGGATCCTAAGGTGGAGGAGTTCCTGATGGAGATCAAAGCCAGTGCTGAGGTGGGAAACAATATGGATGTCTCCTGTGTGACCAAGGCTGGTGCTGATGCCACGGTTGCTGGAAGTCCTGGGGAACTGCCGGTTGGGGTTAAGGTGCCGACTATTGCGGTTCTGCCCTCTACGGTGGGTATGATGGTGGATAATCCCACGATGGAGCCTGAACTTCCCAGGTTTACTTTTGGTAAACTAAGTCGGATTCAGGATCTATGCAAGGTTGGCGTTAAGGTCAATGGCTTGAATTTTGGTAGAAATGGGGAGGAGGGAAGGCTACCTTCTAATTTTGGAATTGGCCACGGCACTATGGCTGGGGGTGATGATAAGGTGAAAGGTCCTGCTCCATGGGATGGTCGGAATGCAGCTCTGGATGGTGGCCCTGCTGCGGCTATGGAGCGCCATCATGGTGTTCGAGACTTTACCTCTTCGGTAACCCGTGGGAACCAGAACTGGGGAAGAGGTGCTAGGAATGCGGGTGGCAGCTCAAAACTGATACCAAATGTCTGGAAAAAGGCCTTGCCTGTGGCTTTGAACCTCAAGGGGGATGTGGGTAATTTTCTTAGGGGAGATGGCCTGGTCAAGTTGGACCTGGACAAAGCTCGTGGAAACATCCATAAATTAAGTCATGCGCTTGTTGGTAGCTTGCTGGGACGACGTGTACCATTCTGGGTTGTCCAGGAGGAGCTACAATGCAAATGGGGGCATCTTGGGCTTACGCAAATCAACCCTATGGGGGCAAATTTTTTCCTTTGCTGGTTTGATAATGTCGAAGCCAGGGATAATGTCCTAATCGGAGGTCCATGGTATGTAGCTGGTCAAATCATTGGGGTTGAAAAGTGGAGCACTGGTGCGGCGTCCAGCCCATCAAGAAAGTTTACGTTGCCGGTTTGGATTCGCCTCCCAAACTTGCCGCTTGAGTATTAGGATGAGGCAAATTTGGCAAGACTAGCTGCCGGAATTGGCG
>NW_021400041.1:0-289 GCF_001605985.2 Dendrobium catenatum | reverse complement strand
TCAGGCCTAACGTGCTACTGAAGGCCTGACATTCAGGCCCAACGTTCTGCTCAATGCCCGACTTTCAGGCCTGACTTCTTCATCTGAGGACCTCACCTTCTCCAGAAGCCCTCACCTTCGCCAAAAGCCCTCTCCTCCGCTAGACTACCACCTGACGCTGTTGCATTGTCGGAATATCACCTGAGGCCTGAACTTCTGCTGGGCCACTACCTGACGTCCAGAGTTCTACCAAAGTACCACCCTACTACGATCCATTCGACCTCCATCACCAAACAACGGTCTTTCAGAC
>NW_021400040.1:0-216 GCF_001605985.2 Dendrobium catenatum | reverse complement strand
GGGATTTATAAAGGTTTCTCCAAGCACAGTTTCCACCATCTTCGTCAAGCTTCTTCCTTAGTTCCTTGGTGGCTCTTGGGAGACATTCATCAGCATAAGGTCTAAGGTTCTCAGTTTATTCAAGGAGGGAGTAAAAGGATTCCAAGGTTCTCTACCAACTCTAGGATGATGTAAAATGATTGTCAGGTTCTCTGCCTACTCCAGGAGGGAGTAAAA
>NW_021400039.1:0-978 GCF_001605985.2 Dendrobium catenatum | reverse complement strand
TCTCTACGTCAGGTGGGAGGACGCAATAAAAATTCCACGAAATCACACGTAGGAGATAGGACCGAAAATCTAGAGCTCGGGCAACTATGCAAGGAAATTGAGCACGAAAATTTGGGGCCAAATTTTTTTACGGGTTTAGAACTCAAAGCATAATGTTGGCTCATTTAGACCCACTTTAAATGGAAACATAAGAAACTGACATACAAGTGGCCTCTATTATTGCTTGACCACTATAGTTGTTGGTTAATAATAGTGTAAGTTCAAAAAAGTGAATACTAAATACTATTTATTTTATTTTTCTCCTCGTTATAAATAGCACCGCCTCACGAAAAATAAAATCATATTGTAAATTGACACATTGGAGAGAACTTTTATTAGGTCCGGTGTAAGGACGTAGAGGAACGTCCGGTCGGAGGCAAATTCCCGCCAAAAAAACTCCGTATTTGCTCGGTATTGCTAGAGATTATTTGATAATAACGAGGAATACCGCTCTGTGAAGATCAATACCGAGTTATACCGAGTTGTACCGAGTTTTTTCTAGGAAAAACTTGGTACAATTTTTGTATAACTCGGTATTGCTCGGTATAGTTCGGTATAACTCGATATTGAGTCTTCACGTGATGGTATTCCTCGTTATTATTTGGTATTGCTCGGTATTTCTCGTTTTTTGGCGCGATTTGGCCTCCGACCGGACGTTCCTCTATGTCCGGTCGGAGGACGTAATAATTGTTCCATTGGAGAAGCACATGAATGATTGCAGAAGACTATGAGGGGGCGAAACTATGAAGTTTGAAATTTGATTATTTAAATTATATTTGATTCTTTATTCAAGATTCATAAAATTGTTATATCAGATTTTTTTTTAGGATGTATCAGACATAAATTAAAAATGTGTTTCTAAATTTGAATAATTTTTTTAGGAAGTATCAAACTAAGGTAATTGTGGCCTTCATCATCCTGCAAACCAACTGAATAGGC
>NW_021400038.1:0-9767 GCF_001605985.2 Dendrobium catenatum | reverse complement strand
ATCCTTAATTAAAGGCCCCTTTTGTGATTTTGCTCCAAATAAGATCCTAACTCCTTGAAATCAGCTCCAAAGGTCAAAAATGACCTAAGGAGAGATTCCCAAGTGTTTGGGAAATTTTTTTTGAATTTTTAATAATTATTAATTAATTATATTAATTAAATATTCAATTCCACTTAAAATTCAATTAAGGTTTAATTTGCTGTCCAAATGAGTTGGTTTCAATTTTCATTGGTTGAGGATTGAATTCTGGTCAATTAGAGGGGTTATACAGATTTTTAAGGTTTTAAATGTATTTATTATATTTTCTGGAAGTTTTAATGGCTTAATTAAGGCTTAAACTTAGGAAAATTAATTAGGGGCCTTAATGACCTCTAAAACCAGTGAAAATTTCTCTAATGGCTGTACATGTCACTAAGTTTAAATGGTTCAAATTTCAACTCAATAGGAGGTATATCCTAATTACGATGAAATTTCTAAGTTCTCTACTCAAAGTCCTTAATTGTTGTCCTTAATGTCACTAAATTGAATAGGTTTGAATCAAAGTTCTACTAACCCTTGACTAAGCATAAAATAAGCACACAACAACAATCAATTCCTAGATCTAGGAGAGCCTTAGACTAAGTGCAAGTGTGTGAATCCTAAACATGCAAGTCAATTTGAAGTTTAATTAATTGAAGGATTAATCAATGAATAATTAGTGAAATAATTACTTATTGATTAATCACCACATCCCCCAAAATATTCCATTCAAATATCTCAATTTATGCATAAAGTTTCAATAGACCTCTCAAATACTCTCAAAATTTAACACTTATAATTTTAAATTTAATTCTAATATTTAGAAAATAGGTTGATTTTAGAAATCATATAAAATTTCATATAACTCAAAATAATATCAAAATTAACTCAAACAATTTTTGGAAAGTTCTCTGGAAATTCAAAATGAATTAAAATAAGGATTTTTTTTTTGAAGGAATATTTGGATTTATTTTAATTAAAAACTAATTAAAATAACCAAATAATCAATGTTTAAAATTACTCAAAATAACTGGAATATTTTAAATAAATATTATTTTTAAATTAAAGCCCTTGAAAATATAAACAATTTGATATATTACATGAATTTTTGTGATTAAAAATGAATTTTTAATCATTTTTTGAAGATTCTGTTAATTAAATAATTTAAAAGAAATTAAAACAAGTTAAAATCGGTTATTCTGGCGGCTGAGTGGCCACATGGCGCTTTTGGTTGGATTGGACCAAATACGCGTGGCAATCAATGTATTGGAATTGGGGCGCGGAGATGGAGAGCGGGGTTGCGGGAGATACGGTGTGGATCCAGATTGGGCTGATCTTCGGTGGGCACTTAGGCATCGCAAGCGTCTGTACGAGTCTAGAGTGCAGCTCGGCGTAGTGGGTGGTTGGTGTGGGTTCCTCGCAGGTTCTCTCCAACGGCACGGGATCAATCCCGCCGTGTGATCTCAGTTACGTAGATCGACGGTGGGAGCTTATTCCCGTGGATCTCAGATGAACGGTTACGATCTCATTAAAACAGATCTAAACGACGCCAGACCGCGTGGTCCAGGTACTACCAAGGAATGCTGACGAAAGTGGCTTGATCCGATACCTTGCATCTAACAGAGTCAACGGACCAAAAATTATAGCCCGCGTCCATCAAGCAGGCAACCGAGACTCTAGAACTCGTTTTCAGCTCGTTATGAACGATCCAGACGACAAAATGATTTAAAAATTTTAACATAGATTAGATAAAATGAACAGAATTTTGGGAAACAAATTTCTTTAGAAAATAATTTCATTGATTAAGCGCTATTAACTTAGTGTGTCCTAGACGGGATTTAGGTTTTTCCCTTGATTTCTGGAACGGATCAACCGTTTTGGCTTGTTGCATTTGCTGACTGTCTACGTCCTTTTGATAGAAGACCTCGAGCTATAACGCCTAGATCGATCGGTAGAGTGATTGAAGGGAATGCTTTGGTTGGCCGGAGCTCGCGGCGCAAGCCTCCAACGCGCGGGGATTTTGACGTGTGGAAATCAAATAGAACTTGCCAGAAGCTAAGAAGGAAATAGCTCTTGGGTCTGGAAATGCGGCTTGAATGGTGAGGAAGGCTAGATGGAGAATGAGGCTCATTTTGAGCCTTTTTGCCCTATTCAATCCCCTTCAGATTGAATGGAGGGCTGGGATCTGCTGGATAGAACTCCCAATAGTTGCCATTGGCAAGGGAGTGGTTGGGGAGCAGAAAGCATCAAAGACCAAGGGACATCCTACATGTAAAGTGTCCTTTGTCCTTCAAAACACATGGGAAATGACTTGGAAAACCATTTGATCCTAATCAATGGCCTAGAATAGGCTTAGGAAGGTTCTAACTGAAGTATGATTAAAGTTGCTTGGGTGGACTTAGATTTAAGGAGAATTATGTAAGCTATGAATTCTAATCACTAAAAGGGTTTCAAAGGTTTTGTTGACCAGTTTGACTGGATCAACAACTCAGTTTGACTGCCTAGGTGGCATGGGAGTGACCTCAAAGAGGGTCAAGAGTGATTTTTTGGGGTTTAGGCTAGCATGAGTCAAGCCATTATGGTCACTTAAGCCTCTTAAAAGGTTTGTTGACTCATGTTTGACCAGTCAACGGGTCAAACAATAGGTGAGGTGGCTAACCAAAACATTTGAGAAATTAATTAAACATAAGCCTTGAAGAAGGTTTGACAAAGTTGCATTAATTTGGAATTGTAATTCAATGGGAAAGGGCTGTTAAGGGTTGATTTATGGTCACCTAGGTTGCTGGGTCAACCAGGATGGGTCACCAGATCTGAAAAATGGGTTCAAATCAATTCAAAATAAAAATTTCAAGATCAATGGAAGGTGGGTGCCACTCAATTCGGCAGTTAATTTGTTTAAAATCAAAAGTTGAGCCTCCAAATAGGGGTATTTTGGTCATTTTGAACCCCTGGTCAACTGGGTCAAAGTGGGCCCAGAAAATTCCAAGTAAATGTTCAAACATATCCAAAATTAAAAGGTCTGGAGTTGAAGCTAAGAGGCTTTGGGTGAAAGCTCTAAGGTCAACAATGAACGTCAAGTGACAGGTCCAGTGGCATAGGCTATAAATATTTGAAGGTTTTACAGGCCTTTGGATTTTTAATTAAGTTTTCTGGGGTTAGAGACCTCAGAATGGGCTCAATTTGAGGTTACCTCTAGAGACATTACGACAGTCAGTGTGCAACTGACAGACTCTGAATCGGAATGTCATTTGACCCAAGGTTTCAAAATGTTCAACCAAAAATTCTCAATGAAAAAGGCCATATTAGGATAAAACCTTTGAGCCTGGATTTGGCTTGATTGACCTAAGATCTAGGTAAGATCCTAAAAGCTAAGCTTTAGAAGAAATCCTAGGGTAGATCCCTTTAAGTGTCTAGTACTATCTAAGAGGATCCTAGGCATTCGAATATATATTATAATTCGATTCTAAGGTCAAGAAGTAGTCCCTAAAAACTCTATAAAAAAATAAGAGGTCACAATTAGGGGATACTTTTAATCAATAATCCAAGTACCTCTTCTTTTAGCAAGCAGGTTTATTGACTTCCCTAGCCCAACGCAATCATCTCCGATCTTTGTATATATCTCCTTAAGAGCTCTTTGGCACCATCAGCATAATCTTCTAAAGGCCAGCAAATTTTTTTACAATTTCACCATAAGGTTAACCTCAAGGGTTGGTAAATACTTCTATTACTTATTTAGTAGACCACATGTTCTTTGTTATAAAGATTCTATAGGTAAAGAATATTTCCAATGCTCAACTTAGCATGTCTATCCGCTAGCACTCATCGAATTGGGTACTTCCTTATTGAATGTTGGATAATAAAGGGCCCAAATAGGAGTAATTGGCCCATATCAAAAATTATTAACAAGAAGTGGGAGGTACCCCCAGCCTACCACCCAATTCACACATGGTTTATGCATCTAACACCCACTAACAATTGATATAAGAAGCCTTACCATCTTTGCCGTCTATTTTAGGTGCCAATAAATAAATGTCCCTACCTTCAATAATCAATATCAGAAGCAAGAAAACTCTCAAGTAAACGTAGTATGAATGAGTCAGATTGAAAAGTAGGAAGACCAAAGGATAGGCATACTCATTATTATAAGAAGAATCCTTCCTTGAACAAAGACGGTTAAAACTTACTACCAGGCACTCAAGGTAATAGTTTTCACCACATTTGAGGAATCAATATCTAATTTTCTGTTAAGCACAATACATATTTCTCAATATTCAGTGGAAAGTCAGCACGAACCATCCTTCTCAAGGCAATCTCCCACCCAAATTAAGTCATCTCCTTCACCGATCTAAGTCCCATAATCCGAGCAAGGATAACTCTTCAAGACTCCTTTTTCTCCTGTTATAATCCCACCACAGCTTTTACCAAAGATGAAGATTATTGATAATTATCATGTAAATTCATGTGCTGACCCGTCCACTTACAGAAATCGCACACCACTTGTTTCACTTAATTACCTGCGGATTTCGGCGAGCTTAGGTATCAGGGAATATAGATTGGAAGAGTTTGTTATAAGCAGAAATTCTTATATCACCATCTTAATCTTGGAATTAAAAATATTTTAAATTAAAGAAGGACACTCATTAACTGCATTAAAGAAAATAAGAGAATTCTTCCGGGACATTATTGATACCACTTGAGTGCACTTGATCCCTAACCATGTATAAGTATAAAGTATGGGTCAAGGAGTTAGCCAAGCTCTCCCTCCCACCAAAAATATAATCTCCCTTATTTGAGAGATCAATGGGAGACATTCTTAAGAATATTGCTATCAAGAGTTAATTCGGCACCATTTGCATAATTACAACTTAAAATGAACAAATCGACTATAAGATCGCAGAAAGGTTCTTAAGAGTGGGTGGTCTAATCAAATAAAAGAACGTTTGCCGTCAGAGACCCGGCACGCTTTAGGAAGATCATGTAATATCCATTAAGACCGAATAAATGCCATTACATCAATACTAAAATTTAGCAATCCCACCTATCCACAATTCACGCATAGAAATTTAAACATACCGAATATATATTTTGACAAGGGAAAAATCTTTGAAGTACCTCAAAAAACAAAGAGCGGTTAATAGGGATTGGAAAAGGAATCTCTCTAAAGTAGACCTATGCGCCGGAATTGCCATCAACTCAAAGCTTGATTCAAAGATCAAATCTTGAACGAAAACCAAGCCTTCCTATTGGATTCAGAAAATACAATAAATGCCTAGGCTGAAACACGGAAGGATTTATCTTCCATAGAAGCGACCAATAAGGAAATAAGTGTTTCTGAAGATTGACAGCGTCCCTCTTGGGACCTACTAGAGCTTTAGGCCCTTCAATTCTTGATGTGAGTTTTAGGAAATCAAACACACATTCTAATTTAAAAAAGAGATTCGTTTAAAGCTAATCAATTTTTGAAAGTGTGAGAAAATAGGATTTCTACAATAAGCACCTGATTAGTCTCCAAATGCGATGGTAATGAAAGGATATTTTAACCTTCAGCAATAGCAGCATGTACTATAAGGGTGCTTTGATCCTCTTTGAAACAACTATCCATGTAGAATGAACTACTAAAATGACCCATAGAAAAAAACTTTGATGTATTGTCGTGTTTAAGACCATTATTCCCAACAGTGTCTATTATTTTGGTAGTTAAAATAATCAGAGGAGGGTCAATGAAGTTATTAGACTGTATACTTTAAGAGAAGGAAACGAATATACCATCCTTTCCTCCGGAATCTTATTTAAATCAAGATAACAACGTGACTGACTCAAACAACTTCCGGACATAAAAACTTATATCCTCTCTCTAAAGAGAGAGTTCGTTAGCACTCCAGCCCCCGTGTCTTTGCTAAGTCCATTAAAATCTTTCTTCCAGAACCATTTAAATTAGAAGGCCCATTCTTTCCGCAATTGATGTACCAACTAATCCCTCAACCCACCATTTTATCCCTGAAGAAACATGAAAGGCACCTAATCAAAAGAAATGCTCTCTCAATCTTTCTTTTGATCTTCAAGCTTAAGCCTTTACTCCCTATCAAGTGGCACTTAAGTCCTCCTTTCTACTTTCTTTTAATATTAATTTTTTGAAGTCAATTCATGTTCTACCTTATTCTTGGCACTACGTTCACCGGGTCTAGCATATGCCCTCGAATAAAAAACTACTTGTCAACTTGTTTATATCTTCCGGACCTTTAACGGGTTTACACACTTCAAACACCAAATACAAAAGGCTCTTTTTTTTATACGGACTTCTCCACCAAGTATTTTATTTCACATTTAAATACATTTCCATACAGCTGTGAAACTGGGGGCCAAACCTCGGAATAACTAAAGATTGCCTAAAAGTACTTTTATAAAATAGTCCATTAACCCAATATTTTGACCTTAGAGGAAGCAATGATTTTTATCATCTATTAAGAAAATATGAGAAGAAGACGTTTTCTGGCCATATTATAAGCTTGGCGGCACCTCTAAATCTTGCACGAAGAGATATAATAATAATAAATATTCGATTTTTTAAAGTGCTCCTGGCTTGTGCACTTTGTCTCTATTGCCCATTCCTAATAACCCTGCTTAATGTAATGGATGATAAAATTTATTATAATAACTTGTATGTTATGGACTCTTTTTGGCTTCAATAAATAAAGCTTTCAAAGCATACTTTCTAAACTTTCGCGTATTACCGGGTAAGAGAATTTCGAATATGCAACAACTACCATAGTTGGGAGACTTTAAATTTTTAATTTTCCATTGTGCTGTTTTGCAGCTATACAATGAAGTAAATTTGCTTAGATAACATGCGCCCAATACTTCTTTCAAACTTAATATTTCTCCGTCCAAGGAATTTTAAGAATATTGCTTGCACGGCCAGGTGCATTATGTTGGTATAATAGATAATCCCCTTACCGGGCAATCCTGTGTAGAACAGTATGACAATCCTTGCTAGATCTGTTCCCTATTTTCGGGTCAGCCGCTAAGGCTGCAACGCAGGGTGCCAAGAAATTTTGACCAATTGGATTTGCTGCATTGGGGAAGTGGGATACAGAGATTCCCCACTGAGTTCAAATACACATCTGTCCAGATCCTCTTGCCCAAAATGCATGCTCCTCTTCTTACCTGATTTGATTGGTTCGCAAGGATTGCAAGTTCTCAAAGTAAAATCTAGAACCACCGAAAATGCAACTGGTAACGATGCATAATATTCGTTTCTTCCTTGAAAAAAAACTCAACATCGGAACGTCGCCCTTTGAACCCTTTGTAGTATATAGTACAAAACCTTTATTTTCCCCCCAAACCCCTTTCTTGGTCCACTTCTGTTTGAGGGCTAGTGAAGTAGAAAATGGAAGGTTAGTTGATTAACCTACAGTTATATGTCCCAGGAGGTTCTGGATGCAAGGGAAGGGGGTGGTTTGGGGGGGGTTTGAAACATTGAGTAGTAGTAAAAGAATATTATCTTAACCTCTTGTTCACTGAAGGGCCTGAGTTGTAGAGCTCCCGAGAAATAAAACTTTAATCGATTTTTATAAAAAGGTTTTCAAACCACAACTTTTTAAACAGTACCCACACTGGGATATTAATTCTGGAAAATAAAAAACATAAAAAAAAATAGAAATGACACAAGATTTATAGTGTAGTTCTATCGGTTTCGGGATTCTATAACTTAATACCCAGCGTCCAACATCCACTCTCAGAGCACCCTCAGTCAGTATTGCCACTAATACCAAACAATAGAGGCGACGATTGTCCCCGGCGCCTCTTTGGTGGAGCAGGTCCCTTCATATCCCCACAGCAAGGCAGAGAAGCCTTTATCTAAACAGGAGGTTTTTTGATTTAAACTCTTTCCAGACCAACTGATCGCAGTGCGAGCAGAGAACCATCTTACTTTTCACTATCCCCACTGTGGCAGAGAACGTCTGTCCTTTCACACTCTCACCCTAGTGTACCCTGGCAGAGACGATTAAAGCCTTTCACTCTCTTTCACACTGTTAGCCCGCTCTGGTGTCCTCTACGTTGTGGGCAGATGAACCTCTTCCATCCTTTCACCCTGCCTTCCGTCTAACTTAGTGTCCGTGCAGAGAACCCCTTCGCCTTTCCACATACTCTCCTAGTGTGGGAAGAGAAGAACCCATTTTCTCTTGACAGATCTCTTCACAAGAATCTAGAAGGGAAGAAAGAAAAGAGTGAGTAAATCTCAAAGAGTGGGTAATCAGATCAAAGTGGATGGAGCGTGAAACTCTTATCTTTGAACCTAGCATATTACAAAGCCTTCCATGCTTCTAAGTGGTGAGAAATCTTCTTTGAAGAAGCTCTCTCGTCACTCTCTCCTATGAGGTCTTCTTCCTCAATAAAGGCCCTCATACGAAAGATCAATGACCAAAGCTAAAGGATTCTGGCGTAAACAGTGAGGTTTCTGATGGATTTGGACTAATTATACAAAGATACTCAAGAGGAATAATGACAAGAAAAAACTGCCCAAAAAACTCGCAAATTTTGTAATTCTGTAAACGCAGTCGGATCGTCCCGTCGATCGTGGATCGTCCCGACAATTTACTTAATACGTGTCGGAAACGATCTGAATGTACTATTGGTACGAACTATGCTTTGTACAGTTGATCATTCTTCCAATCCCGTAGATGAACTAAGTTCGCTGGTACGAAACAGTTTTCCTAGGTTCGGGGTTTTTCTCAAATGCCTGCAGGACCTAACCCAACTGTGGGTAAAGGTCGGTTTGGTTTATTATTTCCTGGATGAAATCACGAGTTTCGTCCTGGATGATTTTAAACAGAGAGTTTCGGTACCGAGAGTGGAAGGTGTAAATTTGTCTGGCCCGCGATTTAAAATAGAGAATCCTCATCTAGAGTACGAACCTATCCCGCTTAATTGTTCGTGGATGAACAGTGCAAATAAGTGAGAATCCAGAGGAACTCGTACCCCGGGAAAATGAATCTGGAAATTCGTTCCGGACGATAGGACTTGGAGAAAAATTTCCTCACTGCCTGTTGTGATGATCGCATTGGTTGCACTTCCATTTTCTTGAGGTTGTGCCCCTGGGTGTGTCTGTACTTAAGTGATGATTGTGTGTCGATCTAACTAATTCCAGTAATTTCATTAATGGTCGACAATATGTAACATCTATTTGTCCTATGGTCATCTAGTAAATAATTTAATTGAAATGTGTACTGATATATCTAATGGATCATGTTCGAAGTACCAGGGGTTGTAAGCTTTATCATTACGTCCCGGGCCTACACAACATGTTCACCGTCCTATCAAATAGGCAGGTATTACAAACCAGTTATTCTTTAGAATACTTAGGAGTAGCCCGTACGATTACAGTTACACGGTGTTCTTAAAAATTATTCTCCATCCATATGTGCGTGGTTGAGCAATATTGAACAGGGTTTAATATGTGGGTTCAAAAGTAAAGTAGCGGAGACGGGACAAGAGCTGGGCGGAATGCACCTAGAGACATCTCAGCTATTGGTTACCTACTGAATCACCCTTTAATAGCCTACCAGTAATTCCTTTGCTAGGATGGACCTAGGATAGTCTTGTCAAATGCCTTTCACGTGTATTGGGCTAGCATATGGAAGGGTAAGGGAATAAGGTACATTCAACCGAGCAGGTAGAGCAGGAAAATTGCGGCAAGTCAGTGATCTTCATAGTGTTAGTGAGCTTAGAGCCCTGTTGGATGTCCTTCG
>NW_021400037.1:0-263 GCF_001605985.2 Dendrobium catenatum | reverse complement strand
GGGTACCCAGGCTCTGCGTTGGCGGGCTTTGCCCACTCACACCCACCTATGGTGACTTTCCAGATGTCATACTCACCCACACCCACCAACTTTCTACGCTTAATGAATGCAGTCTGCCATAGAATAATGGCTTTGAGGCCATTTTCTCTGGCTGTAAACTTTCAAGCCACATATCAAAATTTACCATGATTGCGACGCGGTTCAATATTGCGCACTGCGTAGTAAAGATTATTATAGTATATTGCATGTATATGATAATTAGT
>NW_021400036.1:0-216 GCF_001605985.2 Dendrobium catenatum | reverse complement strand
AGCAATCCAGAATGATCTCACTCCAGAGCAAAATGCTTGTCTCAGAATGGAGGAGCTCGACGCACTTGATGAACGCAGGTTACAAGCCCAACAAAACATGGAAATCTATCGAGGAAGAATGGCAAAGTCCTTTGATCGAATGGTGCGTCCTCGGACCTTTTAAGAAGGGGAATTGGTCATGGTGCTGAGAAGACCAATCATTCCACATCGAAAAAT
>NW_021400035.1:0-250 GCF_001605985.2 Dendrobium catenatum | reverse complement strand
CATTATAACTCAAACCACTTAAGAAATCCTTTTCCAGTAGTTAGATGTTTTTCATGTGGCATGCTAGGACACATCTCACACACTTACACAGTACACCATAGTACACATTGGGTATGGAGACCTAAGGTGTATGATCCATAACATACCACTCATGCATTGCATTCTACTCTTCATAAGAAGGAACCCAAACCTGCTTGGGTTCCTAAATCTAATATTTCATAATTTTGTAGGAGGGCTCTCACAAAAGGCC
>NW_021400034.1:0-290 GCF_001605985.2 Dendrobium catenatum | reverse complement strand
GTAGTGGGATAAAGGCTTGATGTTGTTGTTGTTGACTACGTTCTATTTTATTTTTTGTATGCATGATTTATTCAGAAATTCTCTTATTATTTATACTTAGATTAGCATGATTTTTTAGATAAGTTGAATAAATAAGTTCGTTAAGCTTATTTTATATATTATTGCAAGTAAAGGTTTTAGAAAAGATCATTTTTCTTGAACAACTCATGTTTAGTTGACTATATAATATATATATCTGTATATATGTATATATATATCTGTGTGTATATATATATATATGTATATATATA
>NW_021400033.1:0-247 GCF_001605985.2 Dendrobium catenatum | reverse complement strand
AAATTAGGCTTCATTTGGGCAGTTTTCTTAATGCTTTCTAAAACAACTTTTAAAAAAATTTAGTTAATTTTTTTTAAAAAAACCCCATAAAACAATAGATATAAATTTATATTGAAATTTTGTACTAAAATTTTATTTTTTTTTATTAAAATAAGTGAATAGAGAACCGGTTTCTATTGAAACCGATGAATAGAGTACGGTTCGGAAACTGGATAATTAAGTTTTGATTTCTATTGAAATCGTATAA
>NW_021400032.1:0-337 GCF_001605985.2 Dendrobium catenatum | reverse complement strand
TGTTGTCGGGCATTCGTCGGACTTCTATCCGACGCTGAACTTCTACCTGACGTTGTTCTTTCAATCTCCATTGTCAGAAAAAGGCCTTTATGACCTCCGTCGCTCGCCGACTATGGTCCTTCTAACTTACATCACCCACCAACTATGGTCCTTTCGACCTCCGTTGCTAGACAACGGTCCTTATGACATACATCAACCGCCAACTACGATTCTTCCGACTTACATCGCCCATCGACTATAGTCCTTTCAAACTCTGTCGCTCACCAACTATGGCACTTACGACTAAGCGAATATGTCAACAGTGACTCTTTATATTCACACCATGTAATGTACTTCA
>NW_021400031.1:0-202 GCF_001605985.2 Dendrobium catenatum | reverse complement strand
AATAATAAAATGACAGAACAAGTGACAAATAAAATAGGGAGAATTTTTGTCTCGTTTTTTAGACTGTCACTGCCTCAGGATCCGTGTCGATTTTTCACATGAAATCTATTGGAAAAATAACAATCATTTTTGGGTGACTGAGACATTCTGAACACAACAACAAAATCGATTTTGTATCGATTTTGTGATTGGACGTCATCTG
>NW_021400030.1:0-284 GCF_001605985.2 Dendrobium catenatum | reverse complement strand
CCAAGTTGTTTGAGAATTTCACAGTACTCCTTCAAGCATGATAAGTATTGATTTATGCTTGTTGATCAATAAATACAGAAACAAAAAAAGTCAAATAGTTCAACAAACCATAAACATTGGATACACATTGTTGACCTCAATAGTCGCTCTGAGATCTACTCGACCAAACAAGACGAAAACGGCAATTAGAAAATGTGACGTCGTGCAAAATCTGTATAAAACACATTGAACAAAAGTCGAAATCACCCAAACTGCATCCATTCATGAAATGGGCAATGCTGACA
>NW_021400029.1:0-313 GCF_001605985.2 Dendrobium catenatum | reverse complement strand
ATTATTAATTAATTAAAATAAACTATAAAAAATTAAAATTAATTAAAATAAAGTATTAAAATCCATCTGAAATATCTTTTTTCAGAAATTATTAAAATCCGCTAGAAAACTGTTGGAAAATCCACCAAAAATACTTCTTCGAAACTCGGTCGGAAATCAAATCCCCGGCTGGAAAATCTGTCGGAATTATTTTATCGAAATCCGTTGGAAAGCCATTGAAAAATATTCTGTCGATAATGGATAATTTTTTTGTAGTGATTTGTGTTCTATTATGAGCAAGGGCGGATGCACAATGGGGGCCTTGGGGGCACGG
>NW_021400028.1:0-367 GCF_001605985.2 Dendrobium catenatum | reverse complement strand
GCCCTTGGGGCTGCAATGCTGAGGAATCTCTCTCTCACCTTACCTGCAGCTGTGACAATTTGTCGATTATCCTTGAGATTGCTGCGAATTGGGGCTTCCAAGTGCCGAATTTCAACTCTTGGAGTGACCTTCTTGATGGCCTGAGGAGCTCTGCGGATAACAACCCGAGTATGGGTAGGTTCTATTGCTACATCATCTATCAATTCTGGAGAGCCCGGAACGACAAAATCCATGGACGGTCTTGCTCCACTCCGTCGGTCATTGTTGCGACTGTCCTTTCGATGCTGCCGAAGCCTTATTCTTTGCCGGCCATGGAGCAATGGTGCGCTACTCAGCCCTCCGGGCTGCCTTCTGACAAACTTTGGTG
>NW_021400027.1:0-314 GCF_001605985.2 Dendrobium catenatum | reverse complement strand
AGAAAGTCTAGAGCCCAAACGCCAAGAAACCCTAATTTTCAATCAATTAAAACATGAAAAACTCCCAATCCCCCTCATCCTCTTGAATACAAAATATTTCCTAATCAATTTTCCCTCCCTAGCCTAAACCGCCCCCTCCATTTGAAATTCAAATCAAGAGGAGTGGGGTCCGCTTGTTTGGGTGGACATAGTAAAGGAGGCGGAAGGAGTCTGCCTCATATAAACAAGTAGAGGCGGCCCCCCTTGGGCTGGCTGGACCGGTTCCCTATGAACCGGTCTAACAGTTTCCACAAATGATCATATTAATATTCAAT
>NW_021400026.1:0-276 GCF_001605985.2 Dendrobium catenatum | reverse complement strand
TGGAGTTGCAGTGGATGTGTCCCGTAGCGCTTGGTGGGCGACTCTGTGAGCTTGATGGCGGAAATCTTCACCACCACATCACATCACTCTCAGCGCTTTATAAATTTTTTTGTTTTTTTGGAAATTTGAGGGCTTAGCCCATTCTATTAAAAACTAACTGGATTACAAGGAAAGTAAATAAGAAAAAGCATTGCCTAAACAAAAAGAAGGCAAGCAGAAATTACAAGTGAAAAGCTAAAACTATAATGACCAAAAAGAAGAAAACCAAAATTGCAG
>NW_021400025.1:0-241 GCF_001605985.2 Dendrobium catenatum | reverse complement strand
TAAACTACTACATAAAATGACTCAAAATATAAACTCCAGATCGAGGCCGTCGATCTCCTGCGTCTCCGATGGTACACGTGTCGAAATTGCTGACGATGTCCTCATCAAAATGTCTTCCTCATAGAGTGGAGCTTCCTTGATCATTAGATTCCTCAAGGAGGAGAGATTGTTTATTTCTTTAACAAGAACGATTGCCTTCCTCGTGCCCTAATCCTGAAATACTAAAAGTGAAGGGTAAAAT
>NW_021400024.1:0-327 GCF_001605985.2 Dendrobium catenatum | reverse complement strand
CTAACTGTGCAGCAGTCACAGGCTCGGAAGTACTTGAAATATTCTGCGGAGTGGGCTGGCGAACGATATTATGGGCTTCGCGACCACCTTCAGGAGCTCCCTGTACTCCTGAACCTTGTGGAACTTGGAAGTTCGGAGGGTCAACAGGAGGATTAGGCATGGCATCAATAACATTATTTCTTTGCATCATCTTCATCATCGCCCCCATTTGAGCCATCATCTCATACATTTTCTCATTTAACTGAGAGATTTCTCTATCTTTGGCCCTCATTTTTCACCTCATTTGTCACCGCATTTCAGCGAGTGTGACATTTTCGGCACTAGAAG
>NW_021400023.1:0-234 GCF_001605985.2 Dendrobium catenatum | reverse complement strand
CGCAGGAAACCAAGAGCCATGGCGCGAGAACCCAGCAACCATTCACGGGTACCAAAGGGTCAAGCCACGGGAACCAAGGAGCCATCCACGGGAACCAAAGGGACAACACATGGGGGAATAAACATCAATTTATGACTAAAAAAGGTTCTCTACTAGACATTAATCAGCTGAATCTAGTAGAGGACCCAAAATTCATCAAAATAAAATCTAACTTGTTTTGACCCCCCCCCCCCC
>NW_021400022.1:0-311 GCF_001605985.2 Dendrobium catenatum | reverse complement strand
AGCAGCTTAACAAGCTTTTGAATCGAGTTAGCTCGAGATTGTACTCGAAGCTCGATAAGATTGACTTGCGAGTCGGCTTGGCTCACTTACATCCCTAGTCGTAGCCTATAACATCCAAATACTGATGCCCTTAAAGTTTCCATTTCATAGCTTTTATTTCTCAAATTTTCTTGTAATTTAATTTTTCTCCTTTTAAGTTATGTGCTATCAACACTTTTGTCTCATTCATTATATTAGAAATGGAATTTATTGTTGGATTTTTCTCCACATAAAAAACAACAACAACAACAACAACAACATCAAGCCTTTGT
>NW_021400021.1:0-261 GCF_001605985.2 Dendrobium catenatum | reverse complement strand
TTAATCATTTCTTTAAATATGGTAAGATGGATGAATCTTGGAAAGCCACCAATATTGTTTTGATTCCTAAAGTCAAAGCTCCTATATCTCCTTCAAACTATAGACCAATTAGCCTATGTAATTCGGTCTATAAGATAGTGGCTAAATCCTCAATAGAATTTTATTGGTCATTCCAAAAATTATTTCGGTAGAACAAGTGGCTTTCTTGAAACGGAGATCACTCTTTCTAGTGGCACAAGAAATATTTCACAGGTTTAGACA
>NW_021400020.1:0-1113 GCF_001605985.2 Dendrobium catenatum | reverse complement strand
ATCATTAAGTATGAATAGGGTTGAGAGAACAATCATGCTCAAACTCATGACAACTAATGATATGAAGTAATCGTTCTTTAGTAAAAATAGAAGAGTCCAAAGGATGGTTGGGTGTAATTCATTTAGGCTTCTTAAGATAAAACTCAATTGTGGTTCTTCAACATAATCGGCTTCAAATGAATCTACCTGAACTTGGTCATCACAATTTTTATGATTCTTTATCATCAATAAGCATTGCCATTGAATTTGTGAATTGTTTTTTAATCAATTATAGATACTTAGGTGGGATTAGTATACTTGATTAAATTAACGTTGAATCTAGTTTGATTGAATATGATTTTGTATTTTGGTTGAGATATGCTTATACTTATTGGATTCAACGTCCATAATAGTAGCAAGATTAATGCATTTATTCCTTCTTTGACCTTGGATGATTTTCTTAAGATAATTCTTTTTACACTTATGATTATGATTGTATGAAAAAGATTGAAATGTGTAAATAGTAAAACTAAAATTATACTTTAAAATAAGTTTGAGATGAATACCTAACAAACCCACTAACAATTCTTGAATAATAATAAGGAATTACATTCATCATATTTAAATAATCTTGATGGATATTTAAAAGAGAAAAATCAAAACAATGCAACTCAATCCCTAGCCATTGCATCTCATCAAAGCCATTTCATCTATTCCTCCTTAGGTACCTTACCACTACAATCATGAGGGGATTCGGCATCGAGACCTCATCTATCTTGCATCGACTCTAATGCAGCAAGAGACCTGCAAACAATAGTATCATAAATGAACTAGATCAACACTATCATCCTCTAGTGGCTCTGTGCAATAGTAGGGACTTCTCCTTCAATATTTTTTTCCTATCTAGCATCTTGAATTAGATTAATGTATTTGAGTAGTTTGTGGCATTTTGTGCCAACTATATTTTCCTATGTAGTAAGATTTTCTCTTTCTTATTATGCCCAACTGTGCCATTCCCTTCAAGGTGGACATCTACGTGATCCTTTGAGTATTAGGACCTGTTAATGCTAGTGTCTCCTCTTTTTTTGCCATAGCAATTGTAAAACCCTTCAAAAAGCTGATTTTTTTTTAGTG
>NW_021400019.1:0-407 GCF_001605985.2 Dendrobium catenatum | reverse complement strand
CATGATCTTTAGGCAATTATCCCAACACAATTAAGCACATAATATAGAGATGTCATTGTTAGGGATCCAAAATTATTCTTACAACTAAAATTTGTAAAGAAAATCCAAAAATATCTTTACAATCATAAATACAAAGAGAAATATCTTTACGAAGAGAAGTAGTAAAGAAAATTCAAGAATATTCTTACAACCAAAATTTGTTCCGAGGATGCTGTTGCCCCAACTTACATAAATAGAAAACCACACCAGAAAGCTGCTAATCATGTACTTTTTCTATCAAGAAACTACATTGCTGGGTTCTAATAATTTTAAAAACTATCGTCTGACGACAGTCAACCCTCACCAAGTCCTTGCGTAATTACTCCCAACAAATCCTCCGGTGGTTAAATATACCTCCTAATGGAGTT
>NW_021400018.1:0-384 GCF_001605985.2 Dendrobium catenatum | reverse complement strand
GTAGTTGGCGAACTAGCGGAAGTCCTGCGGTGTTCGATAGACTGGCGGAATTCTGATGGCGGACGGCAAACTATGAAAGTCCGACAATGGTCGGCGAACGGGCGGACGTCCGGCGATAGTTGGTGAACTGGTAGAAGTCCAGCGACGGTAGGAGGATGGGTGGAAGTCCGACGGCGATCGGTGAACTGGTGGAAGTCCGGCGGTGGTTGACGAACTGGCAGAAGTCCGTCTGTGGTTGGCGAATTGGTGGAAGTTCGGCGGCGGTAGACGGACTGGCAGAAGTCCGTCGGTGGTCAACGGTTGGGATGAAGTCTAGCTGCGGTCGGCGAACTGGTGGAAGTCCGGCGACGGTCGACGAACTGTCATAAGTCTGTCGGCAGTCAG
>NW_021400017.1:0-244 GCF_001605985.2 Dendrobium catenatum | reverse complement strand
ACGAAAAGCCTTCCTTGAAATAAAAGTAAAAAAAAAAAAAATACATTTTTGGGATGTCAAGGTAGTTTTAGCACTTAGAACCATAGAATGTATCGAAGGGCATAACTGTAAATAAAATATTCTAAAGCCTGCTTAAACAAAAGATCTAAAAAAACTAGAATCCAACAAGGAGGTAAAAGGCGAGAAATCTGACGAACCCTGCGGATTAGATCCAGATCCAGCTCAGCTGGCGTAAGAAGCATAT
>NW_021400016.1:0-1014 GCF_001605985.2 Dendrobium catenatum | reverse complement strand
TTGAGAGTCTATCAAGCAAATTATTGAACAAAATTTAGAATCTCATATCATAAAAATAATAAAATTCAAAATTCAAAAAATAATTCATCATCATAAAAATAACAAATTAAAATATCAGAGAAATATTTTTTTGTTAATAAAAAAAGTTTCTTATGATTTTTTTTTTTTTTTACAATTAAAAATCTTAAGAGAAACTTTTTTTAACCCACAAATTTTTCTTTTGACATTTTAATTTTATTTTATTTTTAGAAAATTGATATTAAATAATGCACTACACTATCATACTCTCAATTTCAAAAATAAAAATTTAAATCTTCCCATTTAAAAGAAAGCAAAAAAAAAAAAAAAAAAACTAACTATCCAGCCACAGCAGCTCATCGAGATCCGACACGGGCCTGCCTTCTTCTTTCACTTTATTCGTTTAAATACACACGGGTACGGCACACAACACAATCGGAGGCCCCACCTTGTCTGCTTGTGGGTGCGTTCGGGTGTCCTTTTTCGGGTGAAGGAAAAATAAAAAAGTCATTACGAATAAGATAATAAAACTGAGTCAGTAGCGCACATGCTATCAAATTTGAAATTGTCTTCTCCATATAATACAACGAGTGGGCGGCAACTTCGGCTAGAGAGAGACAGAGAGCATGTTATTATAATATTAGTATTTACTTTTCTTTAACTAGAGAGAGAAAGTGAGTCGGGATGGAAAGAGAATACCGCCTTCGCCCTTCGGCATCACCGCCATTTTCTTCCTTAGAATTCATCGCCTAATTAGTAAATGTGTTAAATTACTTAAATATCTCTTTCTTCTTTTTCCCTATTTTCCGGGTGGGCCATGCTTTTCTTCGCTGACCGACTAAAAGATCCGGCCGCCTAATATTCTGATTTACCTGAAAAACTAATTAGGAAATAAATCAATATATTACATATTATTTATATCAAATTTTATTATAATTTTATTATATATATATTTGAAAATATTTAAATCAATTAAAATAAATTCACACACACAAT
>NW_021400015.1:0-292 GCF_001605985.2 Dendrobium catenatum | reverse complement strand
GTGATCTTAGTGCCTTCAAGCTCACTAGATTTATAGACAATCCTGGATTAATCAGAATTCGACTAATCATCATCCCATCACTTTCTACAGTGACATATAAAGGACGATTATGATCCGCCGTTCCGAGCATCATGTCTTCTTCGGAAAAGGTGATGAACGGCTCATTACGAGCTTGCAAGACCTCTGTCATATTACGCTTAGCAAAATATGCCTCGTACCTTTCGAGGTCTTTGAGAGCCTGAATCAAAGTCTCCCGAAGGACTTTAGACATCACGAGAGCATCATATTTGCT
>NW_021400014.1:0-295 GCF_001605985.2 Dendrobium catenatum | reverse complement strand
AAGTTCAACTTCAGGAGTTGGTGGATAGAGGATTTGTCCATCCTAGTGTTTCTCCTTGGGGAGCACCTATGCTGTTTGTGAAGAAGAAGGACGGGACACTCCGTATGTGTGTTGACTATAGAGATTTGAACAAAGTCACGATCAAGAACAAGTATCCTTTGCCACGGATTGACGACTTGTTTGATCAGCTTTCCAGATCTTCAGTATTTTCAAAGATTGATTTGAGATCCGGATACTATCAGGTGAAGGTAAAGGAAGGTGATGTGGTGAAGACAGCTTTCAGTACTCGGTACGG
>NW_021400013.1:0-886 GCF_001605985.2 Dendrobium catenatum | reverse complement strand
AGCAGATGGACTGAAGAGGGAAAACATACATCCATACGACAGGAGAACAAAGGGCATATGGGGGACGGATTTGCCTTTTCTCCAATAGAGTACTTATGCACGTGCCAGGCATGACTCTATCGCCAGACTCGACCACAAGCAGGGGTGGTTCAATCGATCTATCTACTACAGGCTAGCTCATTCAAAACTCGGTCAGGTCTTCGCTTCGGTCGAGCTCGATCCTTTCGACCGGGAAAGACTTGAATAGAACAACATACAAGCAAAGTGAATTGAAATGATTCGAGATCTGGATAGCGCATTGAACTAAGCAGCAGAAATTGGACTTGACTGAAAGCGCCGACGCTTGTCCGCCTATTTCTATCTTTCTATGATGGACGAAATACAGCCTCGAGTAGCCGAGCCTTATGATTATGATAGAGAGCTCCAGCTCCTCTTTTGTCTGAGTCATCAAAATGATATCTTTCCTCAGCCAGACCAGGTGGACATATTCCGGATGAGTGGCCGATCCGCGAGGAAGATCCATATTCATATGAAGTCGCAGGCCATATTGGAATGAAAGGTAAGCCGCGTAAAGCCAGAGCATTTGAGCATCGAGAATTTGATTTGAGAAGTCAGGTGACGAAAGTAGGGCAATTAGTTTCAAAAAGTCAGTCTTAGGAAGCACAGATTCTCTATATTCCTTTTATCTGAGTGAATGCCAGATATTCTCCGATCAATGTTCTAGTTCAAGTACTATGCTTATCAAATCCGTTAGGATTGAGACTACGATCTCTATGCACACGACACTTGCTCTTTCTTGGCTTTTCTGGTTGGTTGGCCTACTGAAAAGCTAGCTATCTATGCGGGGAGTAAAGAAAGCCCTGACTTACGCCTAGAGCACCATGCA
>NW_021400012.1:0-243 GCF_001605985.2 Dendrobium catenatum | reverse complement strand
CCATAGACGTCGGAGAGAAACCAGGGGTCCATCTATCCAATCCCACTAAGTTCCCCCCAATGAACCAGGGGCCCCCGCTAAGCACCGCATCACGAACCTCCGCAGAGGTAAAAATGCAAAGGAAGCAATCGGAACCCAACGTCGTAAGCTGGAATTCACCGAATCCTCCCCATTGTCTCTGGATTTCGGACTTCAGCAAGAAGAACGAGACCTTTTTTCCAAGGATCTTCCCGACCACCGCAC
>NW_021400011.1:0-305 GCF_001605985.2 Dendrobium catenatum | reverse complement strand
TTGTTCACTGGATATCTCACGGACCAAAGAAAAAACGAAACAAAACTTCTGTCTTTTTCGGAGACGGGAGAAAAAACAAAAACAGAGAGAGTGCACAGACAATTTTCCATCGGGATACTAATACAGGCAAAACACACAAAAAACGGTTTCTAAAACTGTCTAGTAATAAAAATAAAATAAAATAAACTCAAACAACGCATTGTTTGGTTTGAAAATTCCAACAATCTCCCCCTCAAACCAAAACTTTCTTCATCCCAAGCATCTTCAATAGCTTCACAAACCTCGGTGTCGGCAAAGCTTTAGTG
>NW_021400010.1:0-313 GCF_001605985.2 Dendrobium catenatum | reverse complement strand
TATTATCATTTACTTTGATATCAATAAAAACTATATTATATTATTTTAGTTATTTTTGATCTCTTTCAGAAATGTTTGTTAGCCTATATAATTATCCTGACATAATTGCACATCTTAACAAGTAAAAGAAATAAAAATTTAAAATCATTAGAAAAATCTAATTTTTTAATAAAATTTAAGTTGGCTTATAACTCGATCAAGTTAAGGCTATCAATCTCATGTTTCTTTTTAGATTAACATAATTTTAATATTATTATTATTATTATTATTATTATTATTATTATTATTTTGATGTTTTATTATTTTTCATTTC
>NW_021400009.1:0-401 GCF_001605985.2 Dendrobium catenatum | reverse complement strand
CACTGCAATTACTACCATTGGATCATAACGATCTCCTCTCATCTTTGTTGCTGGTCATTCTTGTATTGGCTCTATTTGTATATATATGGATATTATGCCTCCTAGTTGGAAATTAGCCTAAAACTTCATTTGCTTTAGTAAGTCCTCCTTTCTTTCTATATCTTTCTCTTGATATTGTCTTTAGAATGGAAGACAAGTCATATTTCCTTGGGACAGGTTATGAAGAAGTAGATTATACGACCTCTAAAATGAAAAAAAGCATATTTGAAGAATTATATATAATCTTGCCCATAAGAAATACTTAGCTAAGGCTTCGTTTGAGATTATTTTTTTATTGCTTTCTAAAGCAGGTTTTTATTAAAAAAATTTCTCTAATTAAAAATTTTTATACTAAAAATATT
>NW_021400008.1:0-242 GCF_001605985.2 Dendrobium catenatum | reverse complement strand
CTCGACATAAGCATCACAATGTTTCCGAAAAGAAGTAACATAACATCTAGATGTTACTGGCCTTTGATATGGAGTCCTCATCTATAAAAACAAGAAAAATCAGAACCATAGCGCAACCATAGCGCAACAATAGCGCAACCATAGCGCAACTATAGCGCAACCATAGCGCAACCATAGCGCAACCATAGCGCAACCTTACATTTCATAATTATTTAGCTTCAAGAAGTTTCAAATTCCGAAAA
>NW_021400007.1:0-363 GCF_001605985.2 Dendrobium catenatum | reverse complement strand
TCATCATCATATATAGGTTATTTAGTCTTCAGCCAACATCAATAAATTACCAGTATTTATTTATTTTTCCTCACACGCAAATTACTATCATAGTACTATAATAATAAAACCAACAAACTATTACTCAACTACATACATTCATTTCAATGTGTTGCACCAAATAAAACATAGTTGAAATTAATCCAGAAAGTGTCAAAACATTCTAACTGTATATAATAAAAAACTTTACCGAGCAAAAAAATCACAATTTTAGAAATTAACCAAATTATCATAGATCATATAAAATAATATTCTGAAGCTTTAATTGAATTAAAACATTAGTTTTAGATGTTAAAATAAATTTTTGAGTAGACAAAAATCATA
>NW_021400006.1:0-1604 GCF_001605985.2 Dendrobium catenatum | reverse complement strand
GTTCTAAAATTTTTTGTATTAGAAATTTGTTTTAAAAAGCAGTGAGAAAGCTATCACAAATGGATTTTAAATCTTAGCTCTCATATTTCAGGCCCGCTCAGGTTTTCGTCCACTCTGTTAGGGCCTTGCCCTAGCTCTTTCCGGCATGTTCCTTTGGCTAGGGTCACTTGCCGTGGTGGCACCGACATCGTCCGTTCCTTCAGGGAAGTTCTCCTCCCTCTCTGGATTGACCTAGATTTTGTTGGTTTGATTTTTGTTTTTTCCGGCGTTTGCTGGCATGCCTCCGAAGCTCTGCGACCCTAATTTTTAAAGGGTTCATCTTCTTCTCGTTCATTTTTAGATGTCCTTGTGGGCTCGTCAGCTGTCTCTAATTTTCCAGAGCTTAAGGTTTTTTTCGTGGTATTCCCTCTCTTTGGATCTCCGAACAAGAAATTTCGGCGTTAGCTACGCCTTTCCAGTTTTCTCTGGTCGGTTTTTCCCCTCTAAACGAACATCCTTGGACTCAATCCGATAGTTTTTCTTTAATTTGAAGTTGAATGGTGAATTTTTGATAACTTTGCTGGATCCGACACATAGCCTCATTAAGCTCAAAAATGATTTAGATTATTGTCGATTTTTCTGCCATGAATCATACTTAGTTTATAACTGTTACATGAGGCTTACCAAGTGGTTTTCCCTTATGGATATCGAAGTTGAGTCGTCGATTGTCCCCATTTAGGTTTCTTTTCCTCAACTGCACCCCCATCTCTTCTATCCCCGCATTCTTCACGGCTTGGGTTTGATATTTGACAAACCCCTTAAAATTGATACCGCTACCTCCATTGGTTCCAGGTCGTCCCTAGTACATGTCTTGGTAGAATTGGATGTTACTAAATCCTATCTATATATGGTCTCGTTAGGCTCTGCTATGGATATGTTTAGCAAATGGTTTTAGAGGATTTCCCTCCTTTTGTTCTTCTTGCAAGAAATTTGGGCATTCTTCTGGTAATTGTCATCCTGTGGCTGATATTTCAGTTCCGTGTAAGGTTTCTAACAAGGATTTGATTAATCCTGAACCG
This sequence comes from Dendrobium catenatum, assembly GCF_001605985.2. Classification (NCBI taxonomy): domain Eukaryota; kingdom Viridiplantae; phylum Streptophyta; class Magnoliopsida; order Asparagales; family Orchidaceae; genus Dendrobium; species Dendrobium catenatum. The sequence continues at coordinate 546 of NW_021400006.1, read as the reverse complement.
GTTATTTCTTCTTCTCCCGTTGAGTCTGAATAATTTATTTTTGTTAAATATCCTTGTTCTGCTTCTACTATGTGTGTGCTACCTGTGGCTCAGTTGGTTAATGAGGATCTTGTTTTGCTTTCAGTGGAGGATGCTGCTATTATGCAGGTGGATACTTTTTTGGATAATATCAATGTGAATGTTGAGTTTGTGCATAATCAAGTTACTGTCTGTGATATTGTCCTGTCACCTGTTGTTGGTCTGGGTTCTGTTAGTGAGGTTTTTATTGTTTCTATTATGCTTGTTTCTGAGGGTGTGGTGGGTGGGGTTTTGCCTACTATTCTGGGCTCTCGGGATTGTGTTAGTGCGGGTGTGCGTTTGGGTTGTGTTGTTAATTCCTGTCCTTTTTTGGGTACTGTGTCTGCCCCGTCCTATTTGCCTGGGTTTGTTGGACCTAGTGTGGCTTTGGATTTTTCGGATTTGTCGAGCAAGCCTAATTAATTTTGTCCTGACCTTGTGAATGAATCTGGTGTTGGCTTGGCCAGTGTTGAACCTGCTGTTAAGACT
>NW_021400005.1:0-427 GCF_001605985.2 Dendrobium catenatum | reverse complement strand
CGGCGAAGGTCGGAGGGCTAGGGAGGAGGAGGCTCCCTCTCCCGCTCCTATTCCTTATCCTGTTCCTCTCCACTAACACTCACCGGTTAATCAGTTGATTGAGAGGTTTGATCGTTGGGAGACTCATTTTGACGCCTATGTTGCTGCATAGGAGGAGCAACATTCTGATGACATTACCCGTTATGAGCAAAATTGCGCGGAGGACTTAGCCCGCTTTGACAGTTACATGGTTCACCAACAGCAGCAGCATGACCAGGACATCGCCTGGTTCATTGCCCAGTTTACTTCACTTGACAGCTACTTTCAGTAGCCACCTCCACCACCTCCATCTGATGATTAGGGTCCTTCGTTTTTCTAGTCTGTGTTTTTTTCTATTTGTTTCCTGTTGTTTGTAGTTTGCCTTTTTAGTCTGTTTTAGTTTCTGTTT
>NW_021400004.1:0-313 GCF_001605985.2 Dendrobium catenatum | reverse complement strand
AAGCTCCTTTGCTGGCAAGAAATAATACTATAAGTTCCACATGGCATATTTCATGAAAAAGGAGAAAACAACAAATTCCATGTACCAGCCCATTAAAAATTAGGACATAAGAGCCGGTTAATCTAGTAGTCTCAACGTTTCAAGTCACCTCAAACCACTTTGTAGTTCGGTAGATATTTGGGAGGGAAGAGGGTGGGAAAAAGTAATTTTAACAGATCAATAGAAAACTTTCTGTATTTAATGTACTAAATAAGAATATTTCGGCCAATACCCTGCCTTGCTGCAAAAAATAAATATGACTCATTATTTCTAT
>NW_021400003.1:0-380 GCF_001605985.2 Dendrobium catenatum | reverse complement strand
AGAATGGACAGATTCGTGTCTGCATTGACTTTAGGGATCTTAACAAGGCGTGCCCAAAAGACGATTTTTCACTCCCTGTATCCGAACTCCTGGTGGACAATACGTCCAACTACAGGTTCTCCTTCATGGATGGGTCGTCAGGATACAATCAAATCAAAATGGCGCCCGAAGATGAAAAGCATACATCGTTCAGAACGCCCATCGGGATTTTATGCTACACAGTCATGCCCTTTGGCGTGAAGAACGCTTGTGCCACCTACCAGCAGGCGATGACTCATATATTTAATGATTTGATACATCAGAAGGTCGAGTGTTATGTAGATGACCTTGTTGTTAAAAGTCTTGGCCAAAATGATCATTTAAAAGATCTCAGAATTGTA
>NW_021400002.1:0-207 GCF_001605985.2 Dendrobium catenatum | reverse complement strand
AATATAATTATTAATAATAGTATTTAATATTAATGATCATAATTATGCAAATAATAATATCAATTTTAGCTAATGGTAGCATTAACAACAACATTAGCAATGGCGCTAATATTTATTCTAACATTAATGAGATCAATGATATTAATATAAACATAATTAGTGGTAACTAATGATACTATTATTAATAAAAAAAAACACTACACTAAG
>NW_021400001.1:0-265 GCF_001605985.2 Dendrobium catenatum | reverse complement strand
TTGACCTCATTTTTGTATGAGGTCACTAAGACCCTTCCATGATCCAGATCCAATCCTAGACCTTAAGATCCACTCTAGACTTTAGGATCCTTCCTAGAACCTAGACCCTAGGATCCACTCTAGACTTTAGGATTCCTACCTAGATCCAAGACCTCAGGGTCTATCCTAGACCTTAGGATTTCCCCAGATTCCAAATCCTAGAACTCCTCTAGATCCTGGGATCAATCAATACTCAAACCAATCCATCCCTTTGATCTACCTTAAC
>NW_021400000.1:0-225 GCF_001605985.2 Dendrobium catenatum | reverse complement strand
TCTGGCATATAGTAGCAGCAATGGATTTAGGTATTGGTAGAAATTGGATTTAGAAATTGGGTTTTTGGTTTGGAAGATTTGAAGATTTGGATTGGGATATTTGGGAAAATTTTATATTTAAAATAGAAATTTCGCCGTCGTTCACTTAAAGCGGATGGTGGGGGAATGGATGATGGGCCCGATAAAGATCCCATGGTTCTGTCATCCCGGGCCATCATAGTCCCT
>NW_021399999.1:0-293 GCF_001605985.2 Dendrobium catenatum | reverse complement strand
TGTATGTCAAAGCCCTGCTCGATGAAGTTAACATATGTGAGAGAGGTCAAGAGAATCCATCAAGAATGTGAGATCTATCCGAGGTTGCATGTTAAAGTCTTTGCTCGACGACATTAACCTGTATGGAAGATGTCAAGAAAATCCACCAAAGATATGAGACCTTTTCGAGATTGTTTGTCGGAGCCTTTGCTCGACGACGTTAACCTATGTGAAAAAAGGTCGAGAGAATCCACAAAGGATGTGAGACATTCCACTGTCGGAGATAGGTGGCATTCCCCTATCAAGTTTTAGTG
>NW_021399998.1:0-336 GCF_001605985.2 Dendrobium catenatum | reverse complement strand
TATGCTGACATAATATTTTTTATTTTTATTTTTTGCAAGAGGCATATATATATGAATTATCACATATGATTAAATTTATTTTCATTAACATAAATTGGGTTCCAATTTCACTATTGTGTTGATTATATGATTTTTTTTTGGTTTTCAAGAGTATTTTAAATGATTAAAATAAAACTCAATCCTATTTGGACCCAATTTCAGAACTTTGTTGCATTATACAATATGAGAACGTAGAAGTCGCCTCCGCTCTACTAGGGTTTCGATTTTGGGGGTTTTTTGCCTCCGTCGTCTCCCCGGCTTCGGGGAGGGGAATCTTACGCCGGAGATCGTCTTTGT
>NW_021399997.1:0-616 GCF_001605985.2 Dendrobium catenatum | reverse complement strand
ACCGAAACTGGTAAACTAGGATGGTGCCACGAAGGGCATACACCACCACTAGCGAATGGTCATGTGGGGAGGAAACTTGCTCCATATAGAGGATCAAAACTGGAGAACTAGGATGGTGCCACGAAGGGTGTACTCCACCACTAGCGAATGTGAATAAGGATGGTGCCACAAAGGGCGTACTCCACCACTAATCCGCAAGTCAAATGCCAGGGTGGTGCCACGGAGGGCATACTCCACCACTAACAGGTGTGATCCTAAGGGAGGAAACGATCCGACCCTAAGGAAAAGGTGAAGAGCGTTAAAAAGTGAAATAACTTAAAAAGGAAAGAATCGGGTTACGAGTCGAGAAAGGAAATTTTATTAATTGATAAAATGAGCTACATCAAGCATAGTATTTCTTAAGGAAACGCCCATTGACAGGTAACATTGGGTGATTTCCTTTACAATCTACTAACTGATACGAGCCTCAATCGTAGACAGTCTCTATAACGAAGGGTCCTTCCCAAGTGAGCTCAAATTTGCCTCCCAACTTTTGATGGGCTATGATAGGCCTCCGAAGGACCAACACCAAGTCTCCTACCTGGAAGGTCCTAGGTCGCACTAGCTTATCATGGGC
>NW_021399996.1:0-279 GCF_001605985.2 Dendrobium catenatum | reverse complement strand
ATCTGCTTTAATTGAGAATAATAAGCCTAAAGAGGTTGAAATTCAATCTCGAGAATTATTATTACAATTAAAGAAAGATATAAAAGATAATAAATCTCAAGTTGATCAAGAAATTGCTCAACTGAAAGATTTATTACAGAATATTAAACAGCTTCAAGAGAGCTGATGAATGAACTGAAATTTAAGGGTGCAGAATATCTTGCTGCCGTTACTTATTCTTCAGCTTATTCTAAAGAAAAAGGTTCTGAAGGGTATATTGAGTCAGAATCACCATAAAAA
>NW_021399995.1:0-2668 GCF_001605985.2 Dendrobium catenatum | reverse complement strand
AAGAAGACTCAAGACTGAGTAGAGTAGGAGTGTGAGTATGTAATATTGTAACTTTTTCATTTATTTTTTTTCTTTTTTTTGAGTCTGGCCAAAAACTGCATGTAAATCTAAGCAACCATGCACACACACAGGGGGAGAGAGTTTTAAAATAAAAATATAGATTTTTTTCTCTATTGATTGTACCGTATGAATTTATGTCGTGCTGTACAATCTGATCTGGTTAGAACGTCTTTCTATGAACAGGTCATACTATACGATTTGTATCGTACTGTACGATGTGTTACTAATCCAAAACCCTAGCCGCTAGATTAGTTTAAGTAAGTTTTATCAGCTGTTCATTCTATACGATGAAATTTGTACTGTACAATTTATTTTGAATACTTACATAAATTAATCCGTGATTTGTGGAATAAATCAAGGATTAATCTCTAATTGGTAATTATACTGTATGAACCCGTTCATACTATACGATGAACCGAGACTATTTTTGATCGTCCTGGAGTTTATCCTGGATGATCCCTTGATTTTTGCCTAATCATACTATACGAAGTGTATCATACCATACGATGTACAGAGATGAGTTTTATATAGTCCCAGACTGCATCCTAGACGATACCTTGAATTTGACTATTCATACTATAGAAAGTAGGTCGTACCCTATGATATACAGTGATGAGTTTTGATCGTCCTGACTATCTTCCTGTATGAACATAAGAGTTGAGGATCATATGGTACGAGTTTCATACTATACGATTATATTCATAAGTTTTTGAACTATTCATAAACCTTCGTAGTAGGATGAAGCTCATTTATACAAGTCGTACTGTACGATGTGGAATCATACTGTACGATAGTAACGGCTAATTTAAAAATTTTCAGGGTTTTTGGAGCCCATTTTAAGTATCAAAAAGTAATGTTTTTAATGTGTAACTAAGATAGATGAATTTAAGTAAAGTGGGAATCCTTGGGAGAGAGCTCTTGAGAAGATTTAGGGTTTGAGAGAGGAAGAAGAGGGCGAGCTTAGTGGGGAGAAGTAGTGTGAGGGAGATCACACGGTTGCTCCGTTCTTGCTGTACTTTATTCTTCGTGTGGCCCGTGAAGATCTTGTGGGAGGCTCTCTAAGGGGGAGACTCTTCTACATCCATGTTCTCTAAGGTTCTCTGCCTTCTCCAGGAGGGAGAAAAATGAGAAGGTATGCTGCCGTCGCTAGGAGGGTGAGAAAAGTGTTTGGTACTCCATCACGCTAGGTTGGTGAAAGTGAGTCTTGTGAGGGCTTCTCCATCTTGCCGAGGGGGAAAAAGGAGAATTATAGTTTTGTAGTGAAATTCCCAGAGTGGAGGACTCTGGGTAGTGGATGTAGGTCAAGTGAATGAACCACTATAAATCTCTGGGGTGATCTTTCCCTTACCGCTTTTTACTTTTGCTTGCATTTGATTTTCATTATAACTGCTTGTTGAAATTCATGATGGAATCCATTGTTGCTATTTGTATTTAAGTATTCACTTTCGCATTAGTTAAATTTTTGTCAAAAAATTTAAAAACATAAAAAACTTTTAGAACTCCTGTTTAGGATTTTTTTATTGTAACAAGATTTTCGCAATTCACCCCCCTCTTTGTTCATCTTGTAATTTCAATTGGTATCAGAGCGGGGTTTCAAAAATATCATTTTAAAAAAACTTGAAAATCGATCATGTCTCATTTTGGTAATCATAATACTACGGAGGGTTATTTAATAACCCGTCCACCTCTTTTTGACAATAATCCGTATGATTTCTGGAAAATTAGAATGTCTACTTTTTTACAGTCTATTGATTACTGCATGTGGATGTTAGTAAATGATGGTTATGCTGCACCTTTTAAACTTATAAATGGAGTGAAAACTCAAGTGCCTTTCAATGAATTGAGCAATGAGGATAGGGAATTAGCTCAATTAAATGCAAAGTGTTTAAATTGTTTCTTTTGTGCATTAAAATCTGAGGACTATATAAGAGTATCTACCTGTACTACTGGTAAGGAGATTTGGGATAGACTGTGCATCACGTACAAAGGAACTAGTGAAGTTAAACAGTCTAGGCTTAATATTCTATTGCATGATTATGAACTCTTTTGTATGAAACCTAGAGAAATAATATATGACATGTACACTAGGTTCACCCAAATAGTAACATCATTGCATGCATTAGGTAGAGAAATTTTGAATTTTGAAAAAGTTAACAAGATTCTTAGATGCTTACGAAGTTCCTATGATGCTAAAATTACTGCCATTATTGAATCTAAAGACCTAAACATTTATTCTATTGATAGTTTGTTTGGGTCACTCATTGCATACAAGTAAGGAGTGAGTGAAAGCCAAAGTGATGCAGGTGAAAAGAAAAAGGAGCGAACGGTGGCATTAAATGAAAATAATTCAGAAGTGAAAGTTTTGTAGGGGAAGAAGAAGATGACATGGCCTTAATGACCTGACAGTTCAAGAACTTTTTGAAAAGAAAACAAAGGCGTCATCAAAACAACTGGAATAAAGGTAAAAGCTTGAGGACTACTAAAGTTTCATTTAACACAATTTTCTTTTAGGTAGAAAGCCAGGTCACCTCCGAGATGACTTCCCCAACTTAAAGAGCCAACCAGCCAAGGAAAAAGGCGAGGAAAAAGCCAACTACAAGAAAGGGAA
>NW_021399994.1:0-353 GCF_001605985.2 Dendrobium catenatum | reverse complement strand
CCGGCCATGGTCTGGGTTGGGTTGACCAGGGAAGGCCAATGGGGACACACTGGAGCTGAGTGTGGAGCCAAATTGGTCTGGGGAAGCCGGGATCGATCCGGTGGCTCGGTTGGGCTCAAACCTGCTTGGTTTGAGTTGAATTGAGCTCGATCCAGGTCAGGTCAGACCCTGAGTTCGGTATGGGAGGCAGGTCTGGGTCTGGTGCACCAAATGCAAGTGGAAATTGGGCCGAATTTGATCTGGATTAAAAGATGGCTTGGGTTGATCAAATCCTGCTTGGTTCGGGTTGATTTGGGCTCAACCTAGGTCAGCCCAAACCCTGGGCTTGAGGTGGGGAGTGGGTCTGGGTCAGG
>NW_021399993.1:0-461 GCF_001605985.2 Dendrobium catenatum | reverse complement strand
CATCGCTGAAGAGGGAATTTCATTTTGCTCAAAATATGTGGATGGTGCGCCGACTTTCTCCAAGTCCATATCTACTAGAGTTTCATCTAAGGATGATGGTGTTTCCTATAAGTTATTAACTGACGGCATACCTTTGGGTCAAGTGTCTACATTTTTGTTAGATGATCTATCATTGATTCAAGGACATAGATATGTGCTCCGACATTGTGATCATTTAACAAAGTTTATTGATATGTACAAGGAGGAAGAGAGACAAAAAAGAGCCAACAACTTTCCTGTAACACCATTAGCTCTTGATAAACTTGTTAATGAACATTTTCATGATTGGTTCAAACAAAGAGTAAGATATCAAAATCTCTCCTTAGTCAATTTCAATATCATATTCATAATTTGACTAATAATTTTTTTTTTAGATTACATGTAAAGATGATTCAATAGTTTCAGAAGAAATTAGAGCCCTC
>NW_021399992.1:0-221 GCF_001605985.2 Dendrobium catenatum | reverse complement strand
CCAGCCATTTGAGTGTTTGATTTCCTGGAATTAAGAACGTGATCTGAATTAGTGATTTGAAATGACATTTAAGTTTTGAATTTGATTGATTTTATTCAAAAGTTTTATAACTCAATCATATTCAGTTTACACTGAACACAGTGGTTCATAAAATTGACGAGGAACTTAACTCTTTTGCTACACTAATTGATTTAGGGCAAAATGTCAAAATTTGGGTTTGA
>NW_021399991.1:0-210 GCF_001605985.2 Dendrobium catenatum | reverse complement strand
TCAGATGAGGTGTTCCCATCTCTTTCCAGTTTAAGAAGAAAATAAAATAAAGATCAATAAGTCCAGAGTTTTGGACTACTTTCCGCATTCATATATTAACAGCAATGTTCTCTATTTTCTTCCCAATCTAACGAAGTTAGGTGAGAAGCTGCGATTTTCCTTATTCACACACTATAATTAGCTACGCTGCCGACCTTTGAAGAAAAATAC
>NW_021399990.1:0-264 GCF_001605985.2 Dendrobium catenatum | reverse complement strand
ATTATAGGTCTCACCGCCATCTTATAGAATTTTCCCTTAAGTTTGAGGAATGCTTTTCTGTCACATAATAGGTCCAATGAATTCATCCACTTCAACCATTCAACTTGTCCTAACATTTATATATTTGTTATAAATGATGATATTTGTGTTTTTGTTACACAATTAACATCATTTATAAAAAAATATATATAAATATATTTTTTTAGCAATTTATAATTCTATAATTCTATATACATTGACTTTAGATTTATTAATGAATAACAA
>NW_021399989.1:0-220 GCF_001605985.2 Dendrobium catenatum | reverse complement strand
TGCGGGTCAGGTCAAGTCGTCAACTCGATAACCTGGTAGGTTAAGTTGGAGTTCAATTTTTGATACCGTTTGTGTAATCGGGTCAGGTTCGTATTAGATCAGTCAATGGCTAGTCAATTTATGGTTGAATCTGAACCCAAAAACTCATTTTAATACCCCTAAACACATGCATTTAGTGCTCTATTAATTTCTCTAATTTTCCTTATCCTCCTCTTTTTCT
>NW_021399988.1:0-275 GCF_001605985.2 Dendrobium catenatum | reverse complement strand
GATTCATTGTTGGATTTATTTTCAAGAGAGAATGCTTATGCTCGTTGTTTTTTTTTTTTTTTATTTATATATGAAATCCACTAGAAGATATGTTGAGTTCAATGATGAAATGGTGATGTTGGCTTGTTCTCAAAGAATGAATTTCTATTCCATGCATAGCCTTTTTTTTATTTAAATCTACTCATTCATGTGATTTACATCTTGAGGCCATGAATATCATAAGCTAGTTGTCCAACGAAAGTGTCATAAAGGAGATCGTAATCATTTGGTTTACA